>NC_051398.1:43729997-43734997 GCF_015228065.2 Penaeus monodon
ATGCCCACAGCTTTATATCAGGGTGTTGGCTCAATAACTGCTTCTGGATAATGTTAGGACTTGCTTTTTTCCTGCACTGCATTTCCTAGAACTATTCCAGTGTGTTCAAGATGCTGTTAATCACTTCACATCACGAATTCACCTTGCAGCAGAAGCATCCATTCCCAAAAGTAGCGGACAGTACCGTCGACCTCCAGTACCATGGTGGTCTGATGAATGCCAACAAGCTGTCAGAGCAAGGAAAGCTGCATTAAGGCAGTTGAAACGACGCCCCAGCATTGTAACCTTGATCAGTTACAAAAAGACCCGAGCCAAGGCCAGGCGCATGCTAAAGGAGGCTAGACGGACGTCGTGGAGACAGTATGTCTCCTCGATTAACTCTGGGACCCCCTTAGCATGGGTGTGGGACAAGGTGCGTAAGATTGCTGGAAAGAGCACATCCATATCACAACCTGCTCTGAAGATAGATGGCATAATCATCACAGACAAAAAGATATTGCTAATGAGCTAGCTAAATCCATGGCAGATATCTCCTCTGGAGCATCTTACACTGCTCGATTCTCCACTCTTCGTGCTGAACAGGAACAACACCCAGTGTCGTTTCTTTCAGTAGGAATGCAGCAGAACTTCCATACAACTTGCCATTTTTTGCGCAAGGAGATGGACTCTGCTTTGCAGCTCTGCCGTAAGACTGCCCCAGAAGTGACGATATTCCCTATATCAAATGATATCTCACTTACCGGAGAGTTCCCAGAAGTTCCTGTTGGACTTGTTCAATAGGATCTATAGGGAGGGCACAGTGCCATCCACATGGAAAGAGGCTATAATCATTCCTGTTCCTAAACCTGGCAAAGATACTTCCACACCAGGAAATTACAGACCAATTTCTCTCACCAGCTGCATCTGCAAGCTGATGGAGAAAATGGTAAACTTCAGGTTGACATGGCTGCTAGAAAAAGAAAACGTGCTGACCCCATATCAATATGGCTTTAGAAAATTGAGATCGACCACAGATGCACTTGTGAGGATGGAAACTGCTATACAGAATTCCTTCGCACAGCGACGTCACATGTTAGCAGTCTTCTTTGACCTTGAAAAGGCTTATGATACTACTTGGAAGCATGGCATACTCATGAAGCTGTATGACATTGGTTTAAGAGGAGCATTACCTACCTTCATACAAAGCTTCCTTGCTAACAGGAAATTTAGAGTTCGGGTGGGAAACAGTTTCTCTAACCTGGAAGACCAGCTGGAAGGGTCCCACAAGGGAGTGTCTTAAGTGTGACCCTGTTTGCCATTGCTATAAATGACATTGTAAAAGTTGTTCCAAGTTCTGTCTCATGTATTTGTATGTGGATGACTTTACACTGTACTGCTCAGGAGGAAGCTTACAGGATGTGCAAGGACGCATGCAGACTGCAATAAATCAGGTTGTACAGTGGGCAACATATCATGGGTTCAAATTTTCTCAAAGCAAGACCATGGCTGTACATTTCCACAAACGAGGAAAGTTCCATCCTTCCTCTATTTAGGAGCAAACCCACTGCAATTTGTCCAAGAGTGAAGTACTTTGGGTCTAATTTTTGACTCAAGACTTACATGGGTGCCTCACATCAAACAGTTAAAAGTGAAGGCTACAAAAGCACTTAGTATTTTGCGGGTTCTTTCACATTTAAGCAACGCTTCTACGGCTTTACCGAGCACTTATTCGTAGTAAGCTTGACTATGGATGTGAAGCTTATTCATCTGCAACTCCCACTGTTCTCCGGATGTTGGACTCGGTTCATAATGAAGCTCTCAGAATCTGTACTGGGGCTTTCAGGTCTTCACCTGTGGAGTCCCTGTATGCTGAGAGTGGAGAACCACCTCTTTCATTACACCGGGACTACATGAACCTGATTTACTATACGAGACTACAAAGGATTCCGGGATCTCCTACATCCAGATTGGTTTTCAACCCCCTTGAGGATAGCCGATCCTATGGAATGAGGAATCTTGTAGAAGAACTTAATTTAAGTCTCACTAAGGTTCTGGCTGTTGGAATTCCCCAATTCCCCCCTTGGACTAATCAAGTCGAGCTGGATTTGGTCGGAATTGGGAAAGGGGAGAGATCTGAAGCAGAAGTCAGAGAGAAATTTCTTCAGCACATTTCTAAGTACCAAGGATCGGACGCAATATATACAGATGGTTCGAAATCTGCAAATGGTGTGGGCTTTGCAGCAGTGAGCAGAAGGAAGACTGCATCTGGCAGTCTTTCTCTAGCAGCCTCGATCTTCACTGCAGAGTTACATGCCATCCTTGCAGCAGTTAAGATGACTAGAGATCTTATGAACCATTCTATTGTGATATATTGTGACTCTCGTAGTGCCTTGCAAGCAATCAAGAGCTTAAACTCATCACATCCAGTAGTGAGGGAGGTTCAAGATTGGCTTGCACTGATGTCAACACGTAAAAAGATAACTCTGTGTTGGGTGCCAGCGCATGTTGGTGTCAGTGGGAATGAGCGAGCTGATCAGAAGGCTAAGGCAGCTGCCGCTCAGCCTTGTGATGCTCGTTTTCCTCTCCCACACACCGACCTGAAACCCAGCATCAGGAGTTGTCTTCGCGATAAATGGAAGGAACAATGGAGGCATATCTCCAGAAATAAACTGCGAGAGATTAGAGATGACCTTGGCAGTTGGGTGACTAGCATCCATCCCAACCGAAAAGTGGAAGTTGCATTAACAAGGCTAAGAATCGGGCACACAAGACTGACTCATGGGCCGATGATGGCTAAAAATCAGGCACTTTGTGAGGGAATGCCAAGAGCCCTTAACAATCGCACATGTAGTGGAAAGATGTGCAACATTCTCAGAACCAAAGACGTATGTACTTGTCTCCCCCATATACACTGAAGAATGTATTGGGGGAGGATTGTGACATAGAGGGTCTTATTAGTTTCCTTAGGGAGACTAATATTTTTTAATAAAATTTAATTATGCATAATGTTTATGCAATAATTTTATACACTTAGAGTATAATATTTATGCTTTGATTTTTAATTTGTTTATTGTTATTTATAAGAAATCTACTGATAGATTTTTAAAGTTTTAAACATTTTAATATTTCTGTTTAACAAGGTATTCGCCGCTAATGACCTTAGCTGTTGACGCGGCAGATAATTTTAAATAATCAATCAATCAATCCTAGAACTATGGAATGGAATGCTCGCGATTTCAACTTCTTACACCAGAGATTTTCTCTCTTCTAAGAATTATTTCTTATAATTTCAGATACAGCGTATATTAAATTCCACACACACACACACACACACACACACACCACCACACACACACACACACACACACACACACACACACACACACACACACACACACACACACACACACACACACACACACACACACACACACACACACACACACACACACACACACACACACTCACACACACACACACACACACACACACACACACACACACACACACACCTTTGACTGCTGAGTCTATTATTACGTATCCATCATTAATATCTGCACTATCTATTATTAGTGTTCTCTTGGAGCCTTCTAAATTACTGAACGGACCACTGGGTGTTGTGGCTCACTCTACATGTATCTTCTACGTGTTTATCATTCACTTTCGAAAAACGGTATTTCAGACTGAAATTTAAGAAATATAATGTCTGATTGTGTAAATAATCAGGGACATTGCGTGTTCTCAATGCTTAACAAGATGATTTGGTAATGGGACGATTAGGTACATACTAGTATTATCATACAATGAACCACAAATTTGTCATATACCATTATACAGAATCACCGTATGATTTTTTTTTTTTTTTTTTTTTTTTTTTAACCCGTCGATATTTATCATCGTCTTGGTAACCCTCAAAAGGTTCGTATATGTAGGTATGTATATCCTGTACGAATATGAACGAAAAAACAACAACAAAAAAACACAGAACGCAGGAAAACAGATATTACATCCAGCGCAGGATATCTGTTGCAACGTTGGTGTTTGCACTGCAGGCTGGTATTGTCCGATGGCAATAGCATTTATCTAGGATGTTTGTTTGAATTTCGTTGCTCGTTGCGAGGGACGAATGCAAATACACCGTCACACTCTGCAGTCTACATACTTACAACATATATAACAGAAGAATGTTTCGTTTCTTACCGCTGATTCTCATCAGTAAAATGCTTGATAATAGATATAGGCTGATATATGTTCTTTAAAATTCATGTTGTTCTTGATCAACAAATAGTCACAGGTTAACCATCGCATCACTTCATAGCAGTATCATCTCGAACACCATGTAAAAAACAAAACAAAACACAAAGGGTACACATACAGCTCGATACACAATCAAACATACGTACACATAGCTGTAAATATATATAACTATATATGTGTGTGTGAGTGTGTATATATATATATATATATATATATATATATATATATATATATATGTATGTATGTATGTATGTATATATATATATACACACACATATATATATATAGCACTCATATAATTATTGAGACCACTTATGGATATTGTATTTCATCTCCCTCTGGGTTCTGTGCAGTATATACAGTGAAAATGATCATGTCTGTTTATTGCTTTGGATAGATCATTCTCCGCAGTATTCAAAATTTTACTAAATTGGCTAAAAAAAAAAAAAAAAAGGTAGTTTAGATGTTTTGCTAGAGTTACTCGTTCCTCAAAAGGAGTCCTCACAACTGACCCGTGACCCTTAACACTGCTCCGGCACATCTGTTTGGTAGTGCAAGTTAATGAACTACCAGCACTGACTAAACCTAGCCCTTCTATCGTGTGAATCGAATCAATACTGCCTACTCAAGCTCTGTGGGTGGAGGAAAGGATCTGAGACAGGTGGATTTTTCTGCTGCTGGAGTTTATCTCCAAGAAACGTCTCAGAGCCAACGGAAAATAACCAAGCAAGTGGTTGTTTCCAAATTTCAGTCGCAAAAGTAAA
>NC_051398.1:43749997-43752497 GCF_015228065.2 Penaeus monodon
TCTTCCTTTTTTTCTTCTTCTTCTTGTATTTCCTCTTCCTCTTCCTCCTCCTCCTCCTCCTCTTCATCTTCCTCCTCCTCCTCCTTCTCTTAATCTTCCTCCTCCTCCTTTTCCTCTTCCTCCTCCTCCTTCTTCTTGTTCTCGTTCTCGTTCTCCTCCATCTCCACCTCCACCACCACCACCACCACCCCACCTCCTCCTGCTCCTCCTCCTCTTCCTTCTGGCTTTAGTTAGGTCTGGCAAACTTAGCTCTTAATATCTACATAAACATTTCAGTCGAATACCCTTCCTGTCGCCATTAGTGCAAGTGCCTCCGGGCTAGTACAGTGGTAACATGTCGGCCTCTCATCCTAGGGGTCGGCGGTTCGCGCCCCGCCCAGGCGAGAAAAGTTGCAACTGTCGCCTGGAGGTCACTGCTGTGACTGGGCACCACGGCGGGCAATGACTCGGTTCCGCCGAGTCGGCAGCAGCTGACACACGTGAGCAAAATCAAGGAGACAGTATGTCACACCAAGAATATCCATTGTATCAAATGGAATCCAAACCATTAGAATATCTCTTAATCAGGCAGGACAGTAAGGACTACCATATGTATTGCTTTGCATAACAAATTATTATACTCCTATTGGATACTATATTTCGCCTTTGTGTGTGTTTGTGGATAGGGCAGAGTGGAGGAGGAAGATCCGCACCGGCGACCCCAGTTGAACTGGGACAAAAGCCTGTAGAAGAAGAAGAAGAAGAAGAAGAAGTGTGTTTGTGTTTGTGTGTAAGTTTGTGTGTGTGTCTATCTATGTTCGCGCGGGTTCACATACAAGATATACAACATGAGGGCATCCCTCTTAACAAGTTATAACCGCCATGAACAACAATCGCTGAATTGCTTGTTCGTGTTTGCAGGATTTATCCCGACATTGCTATTCAGCAGTTAGATACAGAATCGTGCTGAATTATCAATAAACCTACAGATGTCTGGCTTTAGCACAGTCACGCAAACTCGGCATTCTCCCTGTGAGCTTAGCCACAATTGACAATTACGCTTGCAATAACAAACTACTGTCAAGAGGACGACTAGACGGAAGGAGAGCAACGATCTATTGAATATCCTAGAGCAAGGCAAAGGACATCCATTTCCATTAGTTTGTGCTTCCTTTACCTGGCGTTTCATGTGAATGTTGTTGTTGGTGTTGTAGTTTTTGTTGTGTTTTCATTTTCGTTTGGCGTGTTTTCGATATGCGTAAATATTGGTAGGAAAAGCTCATCTTTAAACGACTAAAGAGGTCTGAAACGACACTTTGAGTTTACGTCTGTGATATTGCCAAGATTATATTCAAAACGGTCCGAGGGAACAGAGCCAAGCTTATAGACAGTTCATGGAGGACGTATAGACGCGTTATGGTATATTATTTGCCCCCTCATCCTTATATATGTGGCTAGATAAGCAACCGTCCTCTAAATTGCAACTTAGAATTAGAACTGCTTACGATCCAATTGGCAAAATAATTCAGAATTATGAGATACTTCATCGATGCGAGCGGCGTGATTGGAAGCAATTGGGTGCTTCATTAATATCAGGGATAAATGATGAGGTATTATAGAGTACTTCAGTTGATATCAGGGATCGTAATAATTTTAATGATTTCGAACCTCGTGGAATTTAACGCGAACGAGGTAATGTGAGACTTAGGCAGGTCTTGGAAGTGGCAATTTCCTCCTTCCGATTTATGATCAGAATTTTTTTTACTGCATTCTCTCTTTCTTTCTCTTCTCTGTCTCTGATTCCGTTTCCATCTCTGTCTCCGTCTAGCTCTCTCTGTTTCTGTCTCTCTCTGTGTCTCTCTCTCTCTCTCTCTCTCTCTCTCTCTCTCTCTCTCTCTCTCTCTCCCTTCCTCCCTCCCTCTTCAAATCTCTTCCTTCCCCTTTTCCTCTTTTTTCATCTGGTTCTTCCTTTCAAATTTAATTTCCATTATCTTCGTCTCTTCATACAATACATTTTAGAAGATCGTGTATGTATATATGGATATATGTATATATATATATATATATATATATATATATATATATATATATATATATATATATATATATTATATATATATACATATATATATATATATGTTTGTGTGTGTGTGTGTGTGTGTGTGTGTGTGTGTGTATGTGTGCGTATGTGTGTGTGTGTGTGTGTGTGTGTGTGTGTGTGTGTGTGTGTGTGTGTGTGTGTGTGTGTATGTTGTGTGTGTGTGTGTGTGTGTGTGTGTGAGTGTACACGTGCGTTTTATATGCTTTTATTGGAGTAGATAAGAGCACTCTCTTCTCCTCTTTTTTCATATTTATTTCACCTTTTTTTTTACCATTTCCGTCAAAATTAAAATCTTGAGTGCGCCACTTGCAACACGTTTTAAGAATTCTTTCCCTTTTTTTCGTTTTTAGAATAGTTCGTGTTCGTACTTGTCGGCTCGGAAAGAATTAACGGAAATTACGTCTTGTTTGAGGAAAAATG
>NC_051398.1:43772497-43787497 GCF_015228065.2 Penaeus monodon
ACACAGAAACAGAGAGAGAGAATAGACAGACAGACAGACAGACAGACAGAGGCAAAGGAACAAGAGAAAACGAAGTGGGAGACAAACAGACAAATATACAGAGAAAGATATTAGGAAGGTAACACAGCGAGAGAGAGGGGAGAAACGAGGGATAGAATCATAAAAAAGAAAAAAAATATCAAAGAAGGGGAGAGGGGGACGAGGAATAGTGTTCCTTCAAACAAAATACGAAAGACAAATCCACAAACTTTATTTTTTCATATTTTTTTTTCTACGAATCATACGGACAAATCTCACCTCCTCTGTTTATAAAAACAAGATATCAAACATTCTTAGTAATATTTAAAGTTTGCTAATAACACAGCTGATGCATACGGTTGCGGGAAGTCATTTTTATTCCTTAATGAGAATGAGGTAGAAACCAGTTATGTTCGCTTTCTTTGACGAACAAACAGACTTTGTGAGGAAAGACTTAAGAATTCATAAGCATTTGCACATCAGTTTTTATTCATTATGGCAGTACATTTTTCTTTAACGAGAAGGAGAGAGAAAAAGAGAGAGCGGTTTGTGTGTGTTTAGGAGAGAGAGGGGATGAGGGAGAGAGAGAGAGAGAGAGAGAGAGAGAGAGAGAGAGAGAGAGAGAGAGAGAGAGAGAGAGAGAGAGAGAGAGAGAGAGAGAGAGAGAGAGAGAGAGACAAACAGACAAACAGACAGACAGACAAACAGACACAATCAGAAAGACAGACAGAAAGACAGACAGACAGACAGACAGACAGACAGACAAACAGAATGACACAGACCTTTGCAAAATAACATCACTGATTACATCCTCTTGTGTCTAAAAATCATAACCAAGAGCAATGATCTCTATACATTTTTTCCTTCGAACGTGTCTACATGATATTATTCCTACGAATTTCCGGTATATACACTTTCAGCATCTTGACGTAAACCGGTAATCTCCTGCAGAATCTTCATCTCAGGAGTCTTAAGGAAGGGTTCTCTTCCCCCACGAATGCAAACAACCCTCTCTCCTTTCCCTTACCATCAAACCCTCATTAAAACGCAGGCTAATGTAACGTGGAAACTGATGGAGTGAATTAGGTAGTCGTTCTACTGTTTTACTTCAAAATAAGTACTTCTAAATATGTAAATGTCGCTTGTCAAGATAAAACCTGTTTGTATATGTAGAAGATACCTTTAGAGATTTTCATGCATATAAAGAACAAAAGCATTAACATCTACGACAATCTTGATAATTAAACAAGGCATGTATTCCATAAAAAAAATAACAGCAATGGAAGATTTTTATTTAATCGACACTACATTACGTCGGTTGTACTGAATAGGTTATTTTTATCTAAATATTTGTTGAGTTTACTTTTTTCACTTTTTTATGCCGTGTCGCCTCTTGTTATGTGATCCTTTTGTTGACACTCCTCATGTTTGTTTTCTCTTTGTTCTTTTTTTATATAATAAGAACTAAAATGCCGATGCAGAAATGTCTGATCCTAAAGTGTGTGTGTGTGTGTGTGTGTGTGTGTGTGTGTGTGTGTGTGTGTGTGTGTGTGTGTGTGTGTGTGTGTGTCTCAATATATATATTTATATATATATATATATATATATATATATATATATATATATATATATATATATATATATATATTGCGTATATGTATGTATATATATATATTACGTATATATATATATATATATATATATATATATATATATATATATATATATATATATATATATATATATATGTATATGAAATGTATCTCCTCCTTCAATGACCTCCGCTCCTAATGAACTCATGCCAGTTTCTAAACTTATGATGAAATTGAACTTGCGGTGTCCCTCAGGAAACAGTAATCGGCCCATCATTATCCTTAATAATGGTTAGTGAGGATAGTATTCCACACACGAGAATCTTCAAATGAAGATGGCGATGTATAACCCTTGCATCTGCACACATACCAGGGCAAGGAAACATCCTGTTGCAGGACTCACTCCCTGTCGATATAGAATCAAGCAAGGAAATAAAAATCTAATTCATTATATTAGAAGACTGTGACAGAACTCTGAAAATATGTGATGGTTATTTTACTCGCGCCTCTGAGGAGAATTTTCTAAGAGCAATTATCAGTTCAGACCTAAAGTGATTCAATAAGTGCGGAAAAAAAAGTTTTTACATGTTATCCAAACTAAATGCATTTGGTGCGTCCTAGGATGATCTACTCCGTACATGAACGACCTCCGTACGACCCATTTGTGGGTATGGAGCGCCACTTTGGCATTCGTCCATAACCAACTTTGGAAGAATCAAATTAGAAAGCTTTCAGAGAAGAGCCTTGCGGATCATAATTGGATCAAGCTACACCTACGTCGATGCGGCGCTAAATCAGCTGAAAATCCCCTCTCTAGAAGATCGGAGAGAGTTTATAACAGAAACATTTTCCCGTAACATCAAAGCATCCGGGAGACGTGTGTGTGTGTGTGTGTGTGTGTGTGTGTGTGTGTGTGTGTGTGTGTGTATGTGTGTGTGTGTGTGTGTGTGTGTGTGTGTGTGTGTGTGTGTGTGTGTGTGTGTGTGTCTTTGTGTGTGTGTGTCCTGTAAGTCATCTTGTCAGAGATGCACTGAAGGCAAAAGCCTTCAGTGCTTGATATCCAAATCAGTAATTCTCTAACATTTTTGAGTCATAAAGAAAGGGACGAGGGGAGCCTGGCAGATGTTGCTTAGGTGAGAGAAGCTAGCTGGTTTGTGTAGATTATGCATCAAAATTATCCGTGCATGTCTGTTTACTTGGCTCTTGCCTATTATTTTATTTATATTCACCTTTCTAATTACCTGTATATTAATGTATGTGTCTGTGTGTGTAAGAGAGAGAGAGAGAGAGAGAGAGAGAGAGAGAGAGAGAGAGAGAGAGAGAGAGAGAGACAGAGAGAGAAGGGAGGGGGAGAGAGAAAGAGAGACATATAAACAGAGACAGAGGCAGAGACAGAGAGAAAGACAGACAGACAGACAAACACACGAAACACAGTACTGATCGACACCTTACCATCTCTAAAATGGAAAGAAGAACATCACAAGCATCAAATGTCAACTACTCCAAATATCGTTCCCTTTAATGTTACATTTCCACTGACTTCATTAGAGTGAAAGCTTTCCTTTCGTGAGTCTTCTTCGCAATCTTAGAGAGAAAAAAAGTGAAACTGTACCTTGATGTCTGAGGGTATTTAGTAACGTTATTGGATTTATGTGCGAATGGGAATCTGTGTTGAGAAGGATACGTATGATAACCTAATTGTTATTTACATTTATTTTTCAGTTCTATCTTTGAATGGCTTGAAAGGAGAATAAAATGATGGTTGTTTGATCCCATTATATATATATATATATATATATATATATATATATATATATATATATATATATATATATATATGTGTGTGTGTGTGTGTGTTGTGTGTGTGTGTGTGTGTGTGTGTGTGTGTGTGTGTGTGTGTGTGTGTGTGTGTGTGTGTGTGTGTATAATTTACTCACCATATCAAAGCAAGATATTACTGATCCCGGGGTTTGGCTATGTTCCTGCATGTGTGTTTATGTGGAGAATAATTTACTTTTTGATAGTTTGTCTATCGATCCACCATATATCATATACCCATCAGTTTATTCACCCTAGTATTTCGTCTAGTTAGGGAAATGATAATATTCAAGAAATTATAATTAACACGGCAGGAATTGACAGAGAATGAAGCTAAATGCTCAATTCCTTAAAAAAAATAATAAATAAATAAATAATAATAATAATAATAATAATAATAATAATAATAATAATAATAATAATAATAATAATAATAATAATAATAATAATAATAATAATAATAATCGTGCAATTTATGACTGCTTGACATGTAAATTAACCATCACGTCCAATTGTTTTCCAAGTAGAGAAAATACGAGGATGAACAACAGATAAGCAATCAATGGCAGTAAATACAAAATATAGCGAGAAAGTATATCACAAACTCCAAAAATCCACATAAAGGAACATGGCCAGCTGTTTGAAACCTTTACTTAAAGACCGCAATAACTTACTAAGATACACCCAGTAAAATCGTACAAGGTATTCAGGGAACAGAATAGTGACCAGTAAAACTCAATTGCTAAGGTCACAAATTTAACCTTCCTTTCTCTCTTTTTTTCGCAAAGAAAGTGGATTCCATGTTTTCTCTCTGCGTTCACCAACTCTCTCCTTTCCGTTCTTACAGCTAGACTATGTTAATTCTTCGTTATGTTTGCAAACCATCTTTCTCTTTACTCGTGTTTTCGTATTATCGGTTCCACTGCATGTTGCTAAAAGTTTGATTTTGTGCGGTGAGTGTTTGGATATATCTAGCATGTGTGTATATGTGTGTGTGTGTGTGTGTGTGTGTGTGTGTGTGTGTGTGTGTGTGTGTGTGTGTGTGTGTGTGTGTGTGTGTGTGTGTGTGTGTGTGTGTCGATTTATTGTTCTATCTACCTATCTTTCTTTCTATCTGTCTATATATTTATCTATCTATTTTCTATACATCCGTCAATCTATCTATCTTGTGTTGTGTGGTGCAACAGCAGCGATCTCGTCTAGCAATCTTGCTGACCTGCGTTCAGAGCCCTCGCCGCCAGTGGATGGTAACTCCGGCCATTCCTTGCACATAGGGGATCATTTATAAGCAAAATGAAACAGACAGTATATCACACCAAGAATATCCATTGTAACTAATGGAATCAAACTAAATAATTTTTTTATTTATTTTATTTTTATTCTATAAATACCACCTTACCTGTGTATGTACTCAGGTTTGTATGCATGTATGAACCTGTTTGTTACATACAAACGATATTTTGTTTATATATTTGCATATTATATACACACATATATAATATATATATACATACATATCATTCATACATAATATATATACACATATATACATATATATACAAATACATACATGCATATATGTGTGTATATATATACATATATATATATTTTATACATATATATACATATTTATATATACATATATATACACACATATATATGTATAGATATGTATATATGTATATGTACATATGTATATATGTATATGTACATATGTATAACATATATATACATATGTATAGATACATACACTTATATCTATATATGAATATATATATATATATATATATATATATATATGTATATGTATATCTATATATATTTATATATACTATATATATATATATATATATATATATATATATATATAATATATATATATATATATATATATATATATACATATACATATATATATAAGTGGTATGTATAAATGGTATACATACATACATACATATATATATGTATATATATACATATATAATATATATATATATATGTATATATATAATATAATATATAGATATATTTATACCTATACCTAAGTAGCCGTATAATTGTCAGCGACGATTGACAAGCCTATTTGTTAGCTCGTCTTGCTGATCCCCCCCCCTCCCCCTTCCCCGTCTTAAGCGCCTACCCTTGCTCCTCGAGGGAATTACCTCGCTCACTCCTCCACTGCCATAGGCCTGGGCAAGGCCTCTCTGCCAGTTACTGTTGTTGTTGGTGGTGGTGGTGGTGGTGTTGTTGTTGTTGTTGTTGTTGTTGTTGTTGTTGTTGTTGTTGTTGTTGTTGTTGTTGTGTTGGTGGTGGTGGTGGTTGGTGTTGGTGTTGGTTGGTGGTGGTGTGGTGTTGGTGGTGGTGTTGGTGTTGGTGGTGGTGTTTTTTGGTTCGTATTGCTTTCTTTGGTTAGGATTAGGGTGATTTTTTTTTCTTTATTGATATACCGCATAGGTGGGATTTCCTTGTTTTTGTTTTGTTTTGTGTTTTCTGTGTGTGTGTTTTATTTTGGTGACGGAAGAAATATAGATAAATTGTGGATATTAAATGAGTTAACGTATTTTTCAAATACGTTTATTTTTCAAATACGTTAACTGATAATGAAAGAGGACTTGAAATAGTGCATTATGAAAAAAAAATGTGTGTGTGTGTGTGTGTGTCTGTCTGTCTGTCTGTCTGTCTGTCTGTCTGTCTGTCTGTCTGTCTGTCTGTCTGTCTGTCTGTCTGTCTGTCTGTCTGTCTGTCTGTCTGTCTATGTGTGTGTGTGTGAACATATGACTGTGTTTGTTTTGCAAATTCTCTCCTAACATTATTGTACAGCACAGTT
The DNA here is from genome assembly GCF_015228065.2 of Penaeus monodon. Lineage (NCBI taxonomy): Eukaryota > Metazoa > Arthropoda > Malacostraca > Decapoda > Penaeidae > Penaeus > Penaeus monodon. The sequence goes on from NC_051398.1 coordinate 43,778,753, forward strand.
CCACACTGTTTAATGTATACGAGGCGTCTTTGGACAATCTGAATCAAAGACATCCAGTTAGCGTGTTTAAAGTACTTACCAATTCGTATCTCTTTCCCGTCCGCAAAGTTCTTTTTTTATGCAGTTGTCTTTTCCAAATTTTCAGAAGCCTAACTCTCCCTCCTTCATCCACAGACTTCTATGCAACATCAGGATTTCCATTTGAAACAGGCCAGGACGCACACCCATTGTTGACTTGCCATTGAGACTTATAAGTCGTTGCAAGGCTGTCGTATCTGCAATAGATTGGACGTCTCATATTCACAGGATCGACAGATCGGGGTTACATTTCGTTTTAGCGTCATTTGCACACACGCGTAAGGTCAGCTTTAACGTGCGTAACATGACATCTGATTATTACTTAGAGAGGCAACGCTGCTGTTTAGAAAGAAAGAGCGAGAAAAAGAGAGAAAGAGAGGGGGAGAGAGAGAGAGAGAGAGAGAGAGAGAGAGAGAGAGAGAGAGAGAGAGAGAGAGAGAGAGAGAGAGAGAGAGAGAAAGAGAGAGCGAGAGAGAGAGAGAGAGAGAGAGAGAGAGAGAGAGGGGGGGGGGAGGAGAAAGAGAAAGGGAAAGAGTGTGGTGAATTCATATTCGAATTATGCCAGTCTATTTATATTTACAATATAGTCGCCACACACCACAATAATATTAAAAAACATCAAAATATAATGTAGAATAACTACGTATCAATTACATGAAACATACATGAAAGTTTATTTTCAAATGCTCGATGATACTGATAATTTAGAAGTAATGGTGGTTTGAAAGGACTGTAGTTAGCATTTCGATCTGTTTCATCCGTTTCCGAAAATTACCTTTATCACAAAAATAAGAACTTTTCTTGCTTGGACACCTGTTACCTTACCTATTGTTTGTAGGGTTAATAACCAGTAAGGGTAATCTCATTGCATGAATTTATGAATGAGACTTTACGTTATATTTGACTTTTAACTCTTTCTCGTTGTTTGTGATTGGCATAGCTTCTCTAATGCCTTTTGTGTAGGTGTGCTATGATATAATTTTGTTAAAGGGAAAACACCCATTAACAAATGGCTGTTTTTCCCTTTTCATCTTTGTGTACATGTTACTGTGTTCGTGTGCTTTTTATCATTTTGTTAACTGGCTCACACTATAAATAATATATAATAATTAAGAGAGTTTTGTTTTTTTTTAATAAAAAAAAATTATCGGTAGGAATATTATTCTTCATATCGTTTTTGTATATCTATATGCCCATTATTCTCGCATTAATACTGTACATCTATATATATTTGTGTATACATACACAAGTGTGTGTGTGTGTGTGTGTGTGTGTGTGTGTGTGTGTGTGTGTGTGTGTGTGTGTGTGTGTGTGTGTGTGTGTGTGTGTGTGTGTGTGCGTGTGTGTCTGTGTGTGTGTGTGTGTGTGTATAAAGGGGAGAAACAGCATTGGGAAAAATTTAGATAAGGTCTGGAAGGGAGGTCTAACATGTGCGGAAAGAAAAAGCGATTGGATTAAGAGTGTAAAGTTAAGCACAGGCAGGGTGGCCTTGAATGTAGTGTGTGCATATGCGCCACGAGTTAGATGCAGGGAGGGGGAAAAGAAGGAGTTTTGGCGTCAACTGGATGAAGAAAGAGAGGCAATAATGCAAGAGAGTTTTAATAGGTGGGGATTCAAATGGACATGTTGCGAAGGAAAGGGCGGTGCTATCCAGTATACACGATGGCTGGTGGATTGGTGAGGTGAATGCAGAAAGAATCAGCATTGCTGATTTTGAATTAGCAAAAGGTGCAACAATACCTAACACTTTTTTTAAAAGAAAATAGATATTTAGTTTATCATCTGTAAAGGTGGAGAAAGAGAGTGAAATATACTTTCTATTATGCAGAAGGAATTATCTGAAATAGGTAAAAAAAAAAAATGTACAGTGATGATTGGAGAGTGTGTGTCAGCCCAGCATCGGCTTGCTGCAACAGGCTGCGAATTCGGATGTGCCAAGGGAAGAAAACAGCAGAGAGTTCTGAAAATAAATTGATGGAAATTAAAAGATGCATCACTGAAGGACTCCCCCAAGGAAAAGAAACAGTAGAATGAGGAAGTGCAGGAAAAGATAAAGAATAAAAAAAAAGAGCTGAAATATCAGGTAGAGAAGATGACAAAGAAAGAGCAAAACGCAGCTAATAAAGAGACAAAAAAAAACAGTGGTACAAGCAAAGACAGGAGTGATAAATGAAATTTACGAAGAATTGGAAACATTGGGAGGGGAGAAGATCTATGGGTTGGCAAAGAGGCAAAATAGAGCGACAAAGGACCTTACCCACCAAACAATCAAAACTTGGAGTGGTGATAAAGATATTAAGAACGGGTGGAACTAATATTTTGAGAGGCCACTGAACGAGAAAAATGAAGAGTTTTCGGGGAAGGACCACCAACTGAGCGAGAAACACCAGAGATTAACAGACATGAAGTTAAAGAGGCGTTGAGGAGGATGAGAAATGGAGAGGCACTGGGCCCTGATGAAATACCGGCGGAAGTGTCGAAAAGTTTAGGCGAAGAGGGAGTAAATCTAGTAAGGGAGCTAATGAAGGTTTCTAAGGTTAAAAATGGCAGATGCGTGGAAGGAGTGTGATTGTACCGATATACAAAGCCGAAGGTGATATCCAAGATCATGGGATCTATCAGGGAATTTAGTTAAATGTCACATACAATGATTTTTTTCGAAAGAATGATTGAAGAGAGGCTAAGGTGTAAAACGGAGATCGGTGAACAACAATTTAGATTTATGCCGGGCAGGGGAACAACGGATGCAATCTCTGCTTTAAGGCAAATGCGGGAGAAGTATGGGATAAATGAAAATTATAGATTTAGAAAAAGCATATGATAAGCGTACCGAGAGAAAAAACATGGAGGTGTGTGAGAGAAAAGAAAGGCTCGGAAAAGAATATAAGACTAGTAAAGGATATGCATGAGGATGGAAGAACATAGGTTAGGGCTAGTGTAAGTGGGACAGAAAAGTACTCAAGCCAGAAATAGTACATCCAGCGCCATGAGATATGCTATTTGCAGACGATAGGGTCCTGATAGACACCACCAGGGAAGGAGTTGATCAGAAGCTAGAGAGATTGCGGATAGAGCTGAAGATTAGTCGAAGGAAAATAAAGAATGTGGTTCTAAATGCGGAGGATGCAGGTGAGGATGTCCTGCTGCTGGTCAAAAAATTGGAAAGGTCTTAAACCTTCGAATACTTAGGCTCCCATGTGTCCTCAGATGGGTCACTGGACTAAGAAATAAGTCACTGGATACAGTAAAGCTTGAGAAACTGGAAGAATTCGTGGAACAACTAAAGTTTAGGAAATATGAAGGAAAATACAGGATAGAGGGTCAAAATGGTGCATAATATGGAGGTACATGGGAGAAAGAAAAGCGGAAGGCCAAGGGGGTGGAAAGAAATATTAATATTAAAATATTAAATATTAAAGGAAAGGGAATAATTGGGGTATTTTGACAAGCAGGAATAAAGACTATCCAGGAGCCGCCTTGCCATCTTGGGAGGGTTTGAGGTTCCAGTGACCTGGTGAGCCGAACCAGAGGGTTATTCATTCCTATGAGAGGGATGGTGCACCTACCTTTGGTTCACTCTATCTTGAACCTGGGAGAACTCTCCCACGTATGTTTGCTGTGCATGGCATGCCTTATTGCTGGGATACAGGAGTCTGTAGGTTGAGCGTTGCTGCACGCTGCACTTTGCAGATAGCAACGTGCCTCTTTGATCCTCTATTCTGCTTAGACGGGTGGCTTGATTAAGGCCGGTCAATTCAGTCGGCTAGTCAAATATGGCTAGGGTCAAGCAGGTACTGCCAAGTTGGCATCACATAGGTCCTGCAACTGCCATCAGCACTGCATATATTTCCTCATTAACCCTGTGGCTGTTGAGTGCATTTGAGCAACAACTTATAGCTTCCCCTCATTGGACTCCATGGTGGGTAGGTGGGGTTATAAAATGAAGAATTTAGATTCGTATGATTTTTACAAATTTACAGAGAACTGACTCTCTCCCTGATGACCTATACAACCCCCTGCCCATTCCTTCTGGAATATCACATGTCACTTTGGAATCTTTCCAGCTTCCAAAGGGCAAAAATGGGAATCGAAATGCTTCCCGAGCTCCCAGACCACGTAAGAAGGGGAAAGTCCTCCTCAAACCACCATGGATCTTGATATTTTTGAAGTACATCGCAAGATAGTTAAGGTGTGTCAACGTAATCCTCGGATCACCCCACAGCAAGATGGTAGCCTGATAGTCCAGGTTTCGTCACCTAAGGAGAGTGACCATCTGCATACGATATGCAACATTCCTGGTCCTTAAGTCTGATGTTCTCCTCACAAAACACTCAATCAGTGTAAAAAAAATATCTTTTCCCGAGACCTGATAAGTATTCCGAGGAGAAACTAAAGACTTTTAAGGTAGTGGCAGTAAAGCATTTTAAGAAGAAAAGTTGATGGCATGAAACAATCGACACCAGCTCTTCTAACTTTTGAAACACTAGTCCTTCTGGAATCAGTTAAGTTGGCACGGTACCACCTCAAGGTAAAGCCTTATGTGCCCAACACTATGTGGTGCTTTCACTGCCAGGATTATGGGCATGGAACCAATTCTTGCCGTTTTAAAGAAAATGGAATACCAAGAGTGAGTGCCAAGTGTGGTACAACAGAGTCATCCAGGAGATGCCGATTGTTCAGGTTCAGTCTGCTGTTATCACTGCAGAGGAGCCCATTAAGCTTCTTCAAACCAATGTATAAGGTAGAAGTTTGAAAAAGAGGTATTCGTAATAAGGAGCAAGGAGAAAGATAGTTTTCCAGAGGCAATGCACTGTGCCCGTGTGCTGTTCACACAGCCAGGTTAGTCCTTTGCATCGGTAGTCTTTCCCATCATCCCTTATCCTCCAATACTTCTTACACCCCTCATTCTAGCACTACAGTCCGACCTCAGTCCTCAAATGAAGTTTCTGATCCGAAAACTGCCTCTGGTGAGTTGTGCCACTAGAAACGGAGTAGGAGTGAGGGGTCAAAAGTAAGATCCTGTTGGACCTATTAAATAGGATCTTTAGGGAGGGCACAGTGCCATCCACATAGAAGGAAGTTATAATCATTCTTATCCCTAAACCAGGCAAGGATCTCTCCATACCAGAAATTACAGACCAATTTCTCTCACCAGCTGCATCTGGAAGCTGATGGAGAAAATGGTAAACTTTAGGTTGACATGGTTGAGGCCAACCACAAACATACCATGCACTTGTGAGAATGGAGACTGCTATACAGAATTCCTCCACACAGCGACGTCACATGTTAGCATGACATTGGTTTAAAAGGAGCATCACTTACCTTAATACAAAGCTTCCTTGCTGATAGGAAGTTTAGAGTGCTGGTGGGAAACAATTTTTCTAATCTCGAAGATCAGCTGGAAGGGGTCCCACAAGGGAGTATCTTAATTGTGAGCCTGTTTACCATTGCTATTAATGACATCATAAAGGTCGTTCCAACTGCTGTTTCGTATAGCCCGTATGTGAATGTCTTCACACTGTATTGCTCAGGTGGAAGCTTACAGGATGTGCAAGGACACATGTACGTTGCAATAAATCAGGTTGTGCAGTGGGCAACATACCATGGGTTCAAATTTTCTCTAAGTAAGACCATGGATATGCATTTCCACAGGAGAGAAGAGTTCCATCCTTCCTTCTATTTAGGAGGAAACCCAATAGGCGAAGTATTTGGGTCTAATTGGTGATGGAGGTTCAGGATTGTTTTGCACTGGTGTCAATACATAAAAAGATAACTGTGTTGAGTGCCAGTGCATGTTGGTATCAGTGGGAATGAGCGAGCTGATCGGAAGGCCAAGGCAGCTGCCACTCAGCTATGTCATCATGCTCGTTATCCTCTCCTACACACCGACTTAAAACTAGCATCAGACGACTTCGCAATAAATGGAGGGAGCAATGGAGGTATACCTTTAGAAACAAACTACGAGAGATTAGAGATGATCTTGGTAGTTGGGTGACCAGCGTCCATCCCAACTAGTAGCAGTTGCGTTAACAAGACTAAGAATCGTGCACACAAGACTGACTTATGGGCCGACGATGGCTAAAAGTTAAGCACTTGTGAGGGTTGCCAAGAGCCATTAATGGTCGTACATGTAGTGGAAAGATGTACAACATTCTCAGATTAAAGAAGTATGTACTTTTCTCCCCCATATACACTGAATAATGTATTGTGACATAGATGGTCTTATTAATTTCCGAAGATTTAAATATGCATAATATTTATGCAATAATTTTATACATTTAGAGCATAATATTTATGTTTAGATTTTTAATATAATATTTGCTGTTACTTATATTTATTTCTAAGACATTTATTGATAGATGTTTAAGGTTTTATATATTTGCACATTTCAATCCAACAATGTATTCGCCGCTAATGACCTTAGCGGCAGATAATTTCATATAACCAATCAACCAATTATCCAGAAATATAAAGAATAAGCTAAAGAGAGAGAGAGAGAATATATATATATATGTGTGTGTGTGTGTGTGTGTGTGTGTGTGTGTGTGTGTGTGTGTGTGTGTGTGTGTGTGTGTGTGTGTGTTTTATGTATGTATTTGTCCACGCGTACTTGATTTGTACTGGAATACTTGGCGTAGTATGGCAGCCTTCGAATTCTATGATTCCTCTTTAATGCCTTGAGCTGGAATTTATAAATCAACTTGGTAAATTAGTTATGTAAATACTGTTAACGTGATTCTTCGTCTGTGCGTGGATGCACGGATTGTATGATACATTTCCACGAATTCTTGTGACTAAGTGGCTTCTGAAACATTTTTTCTGTGGTTTCCTAGGTTGTCAAAAGGTATTAAATGACTTTTAAAGGCTTTGTACAAATCACGCGATGTATGTATACTTAGTTCCTGAGTTTGTTTGTGATGAGTAATAGTGCTAATTCACGGATAGGTCAAATAGATAGATAGATGATTTAGAGTGTTTGCTTGCAAGCGCTTACGTTTTACTGGTGTTGTTAAAATTTCAAAAGTACCATATATCACGGTTGACAAACAAAACACGTCTCTATTAATTAAAAAATAATAATACCTAACATCCACGAAACAAATAAATTCTACAACGGTCTAGCAAAACTAATCCAAAAACTTAGCAAGGCTGACCGTATCCAACCTCTGGCTATAAAATAAAAACTGTACCTACTGAATTGAGGAAGTTTTAATCGTCTTCAGCGGAAGTTCTCGGGATCTCAACACATCCGAAGAATCAGTTCATTGAAGCTCGAGTTGTGGGAAAGATATTTTTGACCACTGATTGTATTGTAAGTTGAATGCTTGTGTTTACTACTCTCCGTAACTTATGACACTAATGTGATACAAGGTCCCATTTTAGCCTCACGCATGCAGCTTTTCTCCAGAGCTCACAGAGAAGTGGTAGTTTGTTGTAATTAGCTTATACCGCGTAAGTCATTGTGATCAAATCTGTATTAATCACTGTCATACAATTTGACGTTGGTATATTATGACTGTCCCATCAGAGGACATCTTATAAAGGCTACATATTAAATAAAAGAAACGTGGAAGAATTTGCATAAGACTCATCGTCGTTTTTTCTTCTTTTTTTTATAAAAATAAACCTAAATATGAACGAGAGAAAAAATAAATAAAGCATCTGAATGAAACAGACCAACAGCAAAGTAAAATTTAACTTCAAAAACTAGACTTTAATTCCACAATTGGGATTCTCTTCCGCCCCTTTGACCCTCTTCCTTGCCTTCGTTTTAGCGAAACAGCCCTTCCTTTGTTTTCTTTAGACCCCCCTGTTCTCAAATCTATTTTCTGTTCTTCGTGTGTCTGCATTTATTGTCTTGTGTTTCCTTCCTCTCCCTTCTTTCTTTAAATCAGTGCTTCGTATAGTTTGGGTGTCAGTGTTTGCACTTCCACCTTTCCTTTTTAAGTATTGATTGCCATTCTATATTTATTCTTAAGCCCTTTTGGCGTATGTTTCGTTATTTCATGCTCAGTACGTCATCAATAATAATGATGGTGATGATGGTAATGGTGATTGTGATTATGTGATGACAATAATGATAATGATAACAATAATAATGATGATAATTATGGTGGTGGTGGTAATGGTGATTATGTGATGATAATAATAATAATGATGATAATTATGATGGTGGTGGTAATGGCGATGGTGATTATGTGATGATAACAATTATAACTATAACGTAAATGATAATTATGATGGTGGTGGTAATAAAAATAATAATAATGATAATGACGAATAATGCTTTTGCCATTGATAACAACAATAATAACGTAACTGCAAAGCATAATAAAATCCGTGTATTGATGTACCTTATATTCCCAGTTCTGATTTTCCTCTATGCTTCTCACTCCCTTCCGAATCTTTTGTTTTAAGCGGAATATCCCTTATTCCATTTTCTTTGTTTTCTCCTTTCTGCAGCTTTTCTTCTGGCCTTTGCTTAGCTCCCCTTCGCTACGGAGGGTCACCTTTCTCACTTCTCTTCTTGTGTGTTTTATTATGCTGTTTCTTTTTTAACTTTTTCCTCTTATTTTTATCTGTTTATTGATTATTCATTTATTGTTATTATTATTATTAGTAGTAGTAGTATTATTATCATTATCATTATTATTATTATTATTCCTG
>NC_051398.1:43789997-43792497 GCF_015228065.2 Penaeus monodon
TGAGAGCAGATAAATTCGACAAACGTTCCCATCTGGCAAGAAATGCTGCGAGCTATTACAAGATCAGGTAAACTCCAATAAATGACCGAAAAGCCTTGTTCACTGGAGCCTCGTTCACCGAAGAGCCTCGTTCTTGCCAGCACAAGGCGATAGTATAGTAAAGAAAAAAAAAAGAAGACGGTGCAAGAGTCCTAAGCTTCCCGGAGGACGTCCAGCGGACTCAGACAGGATATCGAAACAAAGCTCCGGTTGGGACATGAGGAGGATAACCCAGCTTAGCGAAGGACAGGAAGGATATCGATCCACCCCCTCCCTCCCTCCCTCTAGGGACTGGGCACCACCGCAAGAAGGATGGGAAAAGTAGCAATGGAGAAGGAGGAAACCAAGGAATATTAAAGGCTGAAGAGAAGTGGTCAGTAAAGCGATCTACTTGTATATCTTTATATCTATCTTTATTTATCGATCTGTCTATCTGTCTGTGTATAGAGAAAGAGATAGACAAATAGACAGGTAGATAGAAAGGTAGATAAACAGGCAGACACAGATAGACTGATAGATACACACACACACACATGTGCGCATTAATAAAACCTGCATTCATTGACTTGAAATTCGCATGTGTGTGTGTGTGTGTGTGTGTGTTGTATATATATATATATATATATATATATATATATATATATATATATATATATATATATATATATATTATATATATATATATATATATATATATATATATATATGTTTGTGGGTGTGTGTGTGTGTGTATGGCCGCGTTTACACGCATTACATTTATACGAGCTTAGTTTGCGAAAAGAAATAATCAAAGCAGGCAATTCGCAAGCTCTTACATCCATTCGCGAAAAAGGAACAGAATTTCTTATGAAAAATAGGAAATTTTAGAATAGAAATTCCTTCATGAATTGCAAAGAAACCAACCTGAAAGAATTCGAGAAACTCACAGATTGGAGATTGGATCCTTCAGTTTCCTAGGGATCAGGAGACACTGTTTTCTATCGACTGAAGCCACTTGGGTACGTGCTAGTCATCTGCCTCGAGCTGCTGGCAAACACCAAACACTTGTTAGCTTGCATACACGTGTGTGTGTGTGCGTGTGTGTTGGGGGGGGGGGAGGATTTGATCAATACTTTGTATCATAGCATAAACTATAATAGATAGATGAATGCCTAGATATTTATAGACTTCTATCTTCAAGTTTGGGTGGGCTCATTTACCAAAGGGGTTGTCACACTAGTCTATTATGTCTAGGGATCCCTTTGTGGAGCGGGATACTTCTCCAGATGTGAAGGGAAGATGAAAATCCTTGCCTAGAGCGGCACCGAGTGAGAACGGCTGTGTTGGTCTTTCGCCCCAACTAGAGAGGGAAAGTTGATGCCAAAAGCAATAATTACTAGGAAGCTTATTACTTTATTGTCTAAACGGTGATTATTATACCATGTTAGGTATAAGTGTACTATAGAAATAAGTAATATATATTGCAATTAGAAATGATGCTTCCCTAAACTTTTTAAGGTTATCAAGAGAAACGTTCATTTGATTAAGGAAAGCAAATAAACACCCACTCCGACACACTGAACACATTAGGTTCACTTCAGGCATTATTTACGCCCTGGTGGACAGAGTGAGAGCAATTGTGGAATGCCGTTCATAAATATAATGATAGCAGAAAGTTTAAAAATAATAACGGATGAAATCAACAAGAAACTCTGCTTTGCAAAGTTGTGTCAAGATCGACAATTAATAACATTTTACTCAATTTCGGTTAGAGTTTTTGATTCCTCTCAATTTCAGTTTTTATCAATATATAACCACCTCTCTCGTACATTACTGATTACACTAATAGCAGTATGTGCTATTGAAAAGAATATTACTGGATTTTTTTATGGGGTATCAGGGTAGCGGATCCGGTTGTATGATAAGTAATAAAATGATAATAAATAAAATGGGTTTCTTGTTTTTTCTAAGTTTAGTGTCTTTTTTCTTGAAATATTTCAATGCGTAATTCATCCAGGAAGTTATAATAGACACTTTGGTCTTTTCTGGGACGATGTTTCTTTACGAGGGGGCACTATGTAGTGTGACCAATCCCGGTCTAGCTGACAAACACTCTGCGAGGCTGTCTAGAGTTCCACGGGTACAGAAGATTAGTGTGACTGTTACTTAATAAAGCACGCACAGACATATATGTATATGTATCTAATGCAACTTAAACAAATCAACGAATCAAAACGTTGTATCATTTCTACTGTATATATTTATATACCATTACAATCTTTCATTTATAAGTCAAACATCACCAGCACAGCTTATATTGGTTGTATTTAAAAGCAAATTCGTTTCATGCAGTTCGAGTATATGTCACTTTGTACAAGCAAATTCGTCAACTATTACGTTCCTGCAGTCTTTGATGTTCGCTTTGATGAGCCAAGTCCCGCCGAGTCGAAAGCATGGTAATCATTGCCTCGCATTAATAATC
>NC_051398.1:43797497-43799997 GCF_015228065.2 Penaeus monodon
TGCGACGTGAGAAACACAATGTACTGAATTATGAATAAAGAGTCTAGATCTTTACATATTACTTATACCAAACACAGTCCATTAAAAAAAGTCCAGTGACCTTTATTACAACAGAGCTGTATGAAGTTTGAAAATTGAAAACCTCAAGAAAACAGAGATTTTCAGTCCTTGAAAAATAACGAGATGGAATAACATAATACTATAAGTATAGATGATATGATCTGCAGTTTTGGAAGTTATAATCTAGGCCAAAGAAAGTTCTTAACAAAAGAAGTACAACAATAGCAAAGCGTTGCTCTGAATTGCCGTAAACTTGTATTGAATTTGAAAAATATGCAATACGGAAAGTCAAGGAGAAAAACAAAATGGAAGTTAAAGTATCCAATGATTTCCTTTGTATTTTTCTTTCCCTTTCACGTTTTCAGTGTTTTTGAAAATGATGAAATCGCGGATATCAACGCAACTTGAGAGGACTCCCGTGAAGAAATTCCGTTCCAATGGTATTTCATCAGATTTGCTTCTCCTTTTTTCGAATAGCATTGTTCCATGTGCCCTAATAAATAAATATACTTCTGCAACTTATTATTATTATTATTATTATTATTATTATTATTGTTATTATTATTATTGTTGTATTAATACGAATTCCTCTTTTTTTTTTAGATAAACATGTTTTTGTGATGTTTGTGAGGTATCGTGACTTCCGTTGGCTTTTCAACCTATTTTTAGTGATCAAAACAAAACAAACAGTATATGTATTTTTTCCCTGTTGCAAATGTACAGGCCAAGATTTGAATATTTATATAATGAATCTTACCTCGAGGTAATTCTTCCGTTTGCCTCCTGTTATTATTATTAAAAAGGTTACGATATATGCAAAAACAAATCAACTTCAGAAATAACGAACGCTTTTCAGCTTGTATTTATTACGTAATACCTGGCAGTTCGAAATGTAGCCTATTTAATTAAGAATCCCAAGGTGTTACCATAACGGAAATGCCATTTTCAAGATGAAATGTTAAAATCACTTATTGCCAGTACGTAAGCAGATACATGCAGTTCCCATTATGTAAGTCGATACGCAGTGGTTCCAAAACTGAGAGCCATAATCTGAGGATATGTATATTAAATTATTGAAACTAAAGGAGTTTAATGGGTAAGGAGCCAGTGGGGGGGGGGGGAGTTAAAGGTTCAGTTCAGGTTTGTACAATACCTTGCTGCCAGACGCGTGAGTCATACTTCCTTTTTATTTTTTTTCTGTGTAATTACCTTTTTTAGCTGATTAGGTGTATCTTGACATAAAACAAGACATTGGGATCTTGCAGGGTTGTAAATAATTTTAATCTTGACATAATTCTAAGGCTTACTATGCTATGTTTTATTTTAATTGTTTGTTTCCTCTTTTAATGTTGAAACAAATTTTCGCAATAATGCCATTTTTAATTACTGTAAAGATGGTTTTTTTTCTTTTTTCTCTATTAAACCTTAACAAAAGAAATTATAACAAATGCAATCAATAGAATTACAGGATCCCAGGAGCATGCACAAGAATCATGCATGAAAAGTGCGCAACGACCAGAAAAAAAGTTTGGGAACCACCGCCCCTGAAAAAAAGTCAGAAGTTACGTGTTAATTTTCTTCCTTTATTGAAGTTGCAGGAACTCTCTGTCTAGATAGATAGATAGATAAATAGTTAGATAGAGATACATACATACATACATATATACATATATACATACATACATAAATACATACATACGTACATACCATACATACATACATACATACATACATACATACATACATACACACATACATACATACATACATAAATACATACATACATACATACATACACACATACATACATACATACATCTCTCTCTCTCTCTCTCTCTCTCTCTCTCTCTCTCTCTCTCTCTCTCTCTCTCTCTCTCTCTCTCTCTCTCTCTCTCTCTCTCTCTCTCTCTCTCTCTCTCCCTCTCTCTTTCTCTCCGAGAATAAAATCATACAACAGCACCGTCAAAAAAGCACATTCTTTTGAAAAAAAGATAATGATTTGAAAAAAAAAAACCATTTCTAAGAATTGTGGAAACATGACTCCACCAAGAAATACCAAAATCTTCGCTCTTATGGGTAAGATATAGTCCGTGATAGCGCAGTCTGCGTATATATATAATAGTTACCCTTAAATCCTGAGATATCTCTATAATTGTAAATTGTTGTAAGGAGATTGGTAATCCTCAAAAGCAATTTGTATCTACCCCTGCAGTAACGACGTATTATGATCTTGTGCAGTGTGGAGTCACTAGAATATCGTGAAATATTTGAAAGAATTGAGAAATGTCTTTTAAAAGAAAATCTCTGTATCAAAGGTTGGCTTAATTGACGTTTCGAATAATCCAAATGCAATATGGGTAATTAAGGAAAAATTGTGAAACAACTGATAAATATATTTCAAGTGTTATAGAAATAAAAAGGACCCTCCCATTCCATGACC
>NC_051398.1:43814997-43817497 GCF_015228065.2 Penaeus monodon
ATAATAATAATAATAATAATAATAAGAAGAAGAAGAAGAAGAAGAAGAAGAATGATAATAATAATAATAGCAATAATAATAATAATAATAATAATAATAATAATAATAATAATAATAATAATAATAATAATAATAATAATAATATTAATAATAATAGCAATAATGATAATAAGAATAACAACAAAAACAAAACAAAACAAAAAATAAAAATTATAATAGCAATAACAATGATGATAATAATAAAAGTAATGATGATGATGATGATGATGATGATGATGATGATGATGATGATGATGATGATGATGATGATGATGATGATGATGATGATTATAGTAACAATAACATCAATAATAATAATAATTCTTACTGTTATTATTGTTATCCCTGATATTACTATTGGTGTGTTTTCCTGTTGTTATTCAGGAACGAAATACTTAACATAAAAAATCACTCACAATTCAACTTTACAATACATACTAAACAAAAAACAATAGCAATATAACAAAAAAATAATAATAATATAAAAAATAGACCGAATCATTTGAAAGGCAGTGAAGGGAATGAGTTTGCAAAGGGATCCTTGTATCAAAGAGTCAGCCCATCAGTGTAAGCAGCAGGTGCCGGAGTGGCGCACATCAGGGAAGATGAGGTCGAAAAACTTTTCAGAGTGAAACATATTTTGGGAACTTTCAGACAGCTGGTTTCCTCATGTTGATCTATCGAGAAACGAAGGGGTTCTGAAAAATAGAGATCTGTTTGTGTGTGTGTGTGTGTGTGTGTGTGTGTGTGTGTTGTGTGTGTGTGTGTGTGTGTGTGTGTGTGTGTGTGTGTGTGTGTGTTTATATATATATATATATATATCTCTATATATATATATATATATATATATATATATATAGCTAATATATATTATATAGTTATTTTAATATATATGTATACATATATATATATAATATATATATATATATATATATATATATATATATATATATATATATACATATATATATATACATGTTTGTGTGTGTGTGTGTTTGTGAGTGTTTTATATATATATATATATATATATATATATATATATATATATATATATATATATATATATTATGTATGTATATATATATATATACGCATATGTATGTATGTGTAAATGGAGGGAAAAGAGGGATAAAAAGATAGATAGAGAATTTGTATATGCACATCAGTGCTTATTATTCAGCAATAAAAGAGAAATATTCCCTTGCCACACAATTCTTGTTACTCATTTACCTTTCCAATAGCAGAAAACTTCCCTAAATCTTCTGACTATTCATATGCAAATGAACCTGACATTCATTTTAACTCACAACTCGCAGTGTGGCTTCCCAGATTCCAGTTTCACGAAGTAAAACACATTTTGCATATACAGAGTTTCCCTGTACAAGATATCATGCGTGAAAAGTCAGATCGAGGTTGAATCCGCAGGAGAATGATAAGCAGAGCCTTGGCATTTCGGGTTTTCTACGTTATAATAAACTGTAATGTGACGTGTTGTATATTGCTGATGGATGGGTGATTTCCTCTCGTTGGATATTTATTTTATATTTTTATATTTTCTTGTTTATTTATGTTTTTCTTCTCCCTTTCTCTTCGAGATAAAATCTCAATGCACTTTTTGCTTGTTACGTGTAATCGAAATGTTCTGGGTAAAAAAAAAAAATTCCTGAATCATAATTTGATAAAACGACAACGTTTTCTGAAATCATAGAAAATGCACTGAATTTAGTTAATAATTAACTCCAATTCTGCGAAACATTCAAGACAAGACCGACCTTTTTAAAAAAAATTCTCTCATACGAAAGAAAAAAATGAGGCTCCTGTCATTTTTTTTCCCCAATGATTTTCACACAAGTGAAGAAACATCTACATTACATCAGCATTTTATATAATACCAATCCCAATATTTAACTTGTTCTAGAAAACACGATTGATATTTTGGTTTTATTATCAACGTTTAATACTGCAATGGTTATACGGTACCTCCTAAGAAGAGCAACATTGTTTTTGCGGAATTGTTTTTTTTCTGTTGCAAATAATATATGTGGTAACATGGATGAGTTGAGATTTACTTTAAAGTTTAATGATACTTTGTGTATCTCATATACGTATGAGACAATCCAATATTAACAAATAAAGTAC
Source organism: Penaeus monodon (assembly GCF_015228065.2). Classification (NCBI taxonomy): domain Eukaryota; kingdom Metazoa; phylum Arthropoda; class Malacostraca; order Decapoda; family Penaeidae; genus Penaeus; species Penaeus monodon. The sequence continues at coordinate 43,817,176 of NC_051398.1, forward strand.
ATTAGGGGGAAGGTAGACTCTTAATTCTTAAAGGGGTCCACATACATACATACATACATACATACATACATATATATATATATATATATATATATATATATACATAGCCATATATTGAGAGATAGATTGATAGATATTTCGTGTGTGTGTGTGTTAGTGCACACACACACACACACACACACACACACACACACACACACACACACATACACACACACACACACACACACACACACACACACATACATACATACATATATATATATATACATATAAACATATACAGGCATATATAGAGAGAGATAGTGCGTGTGTGTGTGTT
>NC_051398.1:43839997-43842497 GCF_015228065.2 Penaeus monodon
AAAAATCAGTCTTTAAACCCCCTACCTAAAAAGGGCGCACCCCAAAATGCAACAATAATGGACAATTGCATTAATATCACAGCACAAAATTTTTTTAAAAATTATTGCTGAAAATAAATTTTGAAGTTCGAGGGGAAATTGCAGACGAAAAAGCGGGTTTTTCCCCCCTGAAAGGTACCAAAAACCAGTTCAAAATTTTAAAATTGATCATGGGAAAAAAACGAGAACATCAAAAGACCTATACCCTTTTTCATCGATTATGTGAAAGCTTTTTTACTGTTTTATCCGATATCCCTGGAATAACATGTACGATATGAATTTCCAAAACAATCATCCAACTAATAAACTTGTATACCCCAAAAACAAGCACTTAAAAACCACTTATGGTTAACGAATGGTTTGAAGTCAAACAGGAGTACGACAGGGGTTGCTTTTGTCCCCCGCCCTTTTATATATTCTGAAAAAATTATGAGAGGGGCTCTAGAGAATTTTTTAAGGGAAAGTGGGTGTTGGAGGATCAAAAAAATTAAATCTGAGGGACCCGATGATATAGTTTTGATTGCCACGTATCACTGAACACAACAACTACTAAAAAATTTAGAGAAGCGCGAAAAGGCTGGGTTATTTCTTAAACCAAAAAACTAAGATCATGAAATTCAAAGATAACCGGCAATGAACAATATGAACATTTTCAATCAAAGGAAAATTGTGGAAAAAGTGAAAGAGTTCACTTATCTTGGACTGTTTTAACTATACAAAGATGATTCCCGGAGATAAAAAAGAATTACCATTGCCAAAAAAAGCCCCAATTCTCTCATAAAATCTGGAAAGACCAACATTTCCTTCGGACAAGCTGAGGTTTTGAACTCATTTGTTTTTTCCCAATTCATCAATGGGTTTTGAGTGTTTTGGGTTTTTAGTAGATAAAAGAAAAAGATCAATAGTTTTGAAATGTGGTGTTTCGACAGTACTGCATATTTGCTGGGGAAAAGAAGACTATGAAATGCTGGGAAAAATAAATTTTAAAGACCGACTGTTGGACATCTTGAACAAAAGGGAAAATTAAGTTTATTGGTCTTAAAGGAATAAAAGTATTGAGAAAAAAATTGCTGACGGGGTGGTGATAGGAAACAGAGAAGAGGCAAAACGAAGACAAAACTGAGCGCAATTCAAAATATTTGTGGGCTGTCTATGGTACAATGAAAAAAGCGTAAAAATCGGTTTAGGGCGAAGGATGGTAGAGGTCCCGGCTGCTCAAAAAGAGCATACCGTTTTAGATGATATATATATATAATTATATATAATATATTATTATAATAAAATATATTATATATATTCGGTGTAAATAACTACACATAACTATATATATATATTAATTTTAATATATATATATATATATTATATTATATATATAATACATATAAACGTATCCCTATATAAATTTTAGTTACTAATATATATGTATTAATATAATATATATATTATATTATATATCATATATTCCCTATATGATTGTTTTATGTTTTTTAACATTCATAAATTAAATATATATATATCTATATATTATTATTTTTTTATATAATTTTTGTGTGGTGTGCGCTTGCTGTTCCCTACCTTTACTTGGGCTCCTTTTTTTCTTAAAGAATATTCTACAAAACATTACTCAACCCTTGTACATTTATTTTTCTAAATTCATTTCCTTTGGGCTTGAATGCAAACTGGCTGCTGGAATTGACTTTTCATCAAAGGGGGATAAGGAAAAAGAAAAAAGAATAAAACGAAATATGTTGTACACTTTTGGCTTCCTGTGAATTAATCTTGGACATGACATCCAACTTCTGTCTTTGTGTCTGTCTTGTTTGTTTGTTTCTCGCTAAATCTCGACCTATTTTCTATTTTTTTCTAAATGTCTGTCTATCTATTCATTTATTTAAATGGTAATGATAATGATAGTAATATAAACAAATCAGAATAAAAAAACAACGAAAACCAGCAAGGACAATCATAATAATAATGATGGTGAAAAGGATAATGATAGTAAAAGCTAATGATGAAAATTATAATAACAATGAAAATGACATTGGCAACAATAATAATAATGATAATACTAATAATGATAACAATGATAATGATAACAATAATAAAATTTTGTTAATGGAATTCTTAGACAAAAACAGAGACACCCATACACACAACCACACTTATACACACACAGACACAGACACACACGCACAGACCTACACACATACATATTAACACACACAAACACAAAGACACACAGTCGTACACGAAAAGGCACACATACACACATTCATATGTAAACACAAACATACACACAAGCCCGATAAATAAGAAAAATACCTAAAAGGGGAACACCGTGGAAAGGATGGGACCCTACCCCGACCACTCCAAAACATCACAACATAAAAAACTACATTAAGTATCATGCTGGCCACGGCGGCTCAACAAAACCTACCGTTAAAAAAAGAAGATTCGGCTG
>NC_051398.1:43847497-43862344 GCF_015228065.2 Penaeus monodon
TTATTGTTATTGTTATTATAATATTAATAATGACAATTATTATAATTAGTAGTAGTATTTTTATCATTATTGTTATTATGATTGTCATTGTCCATTGACAGTTTGCAGCTCGAAGCAAACACGCTGATGTAGATGAAACCGCGACCCATCAGTGGCTTAGAAGCTCCGGACTTAAAGGGGAAACAGGTTTTATTCTCGCTGCCAAAGATCAAAGTTTGTTTACCAGAAACTATCAAGCTAACATCTTGCATAATGACACTGATCCAAAGAGTAGGTTTTGTGAAGACAAGGTTGAGACGATTGATCACCTTGTGTCAGGTCGCTCAATATTAACGCTGAATGAGTACAAAACCGCCATGACAGAGTAGGCAAGTACCTGCAATGGAAGATCTGCAAGCACTTTTCTATCGGAACGCAAGATAAATGGTACGAACACCATCCAGAGCCAGTTACTGAAGGTAAAGATGCTACAATCTTGTGGGACTTTCCAGTTCACACAGATCGTACTATACAGGCGAATTGTCCAGACAAAATAAACACCTGCCTGTTTATAGACATGAGCATCCCTTCAGATAGAAACATCTCAGCGAAAGCGTAACTATATTATATATGCCAAAAATATATTAAATATTTATATGTATAAAAAAAAAAATATTAAAATTTTTATTATTATTATATATTATATCTTAAAAAATCTAAAATATATTATATATATTATATTAAAAGTATAAAGATATGGGGAAATATGTATTAAATTTTGAAACCCCTCATAAAGTCAAATCTTTATAATACCATTTTATATATAATATTATTACATATATGTACATAATTTTACATTACGTTAAAAAAATATTTATATATAAATTTTTATACTTATAAAAATTTTTTATATAATATATTATATATATATATATATATTATTATAATATATTATAAATTACTATTATTTATATATATTATATATATATTTTATTATTTATAATATATATATATATAATAAAATTTTTAAAGTAAAATATTTAATATATAATTTTATATACGTAATGTAATATATATGTAAAAATTTGTATATTTATATTTAATATATTTGTTTTATAAGTTTGTACTTATATGTTGTCAACATCTATTACTATTTTCTATCTTTTTACATAATAATATTAATATATATAATATATATAATATATATATATAATATTTTATTATTAAAATTTTAAAAAAAATTTTCAATATATTATATTTTTTATAGATATAATATATTTAATATATTTTTTTCATATATAATATAGTTTTTCGCTTTCGCTGAGATGTTTCTATCGAAGGGGTGCTCATGTCTATAAAAAGGCAGTGTTTATTTTGTCTGGCAATTGCCTTATATACGATCTGTGTAACTGGGAAAGTCCCAAAATTGTGCATCTTTACCTTCAGAAACTGGCTCTGGTGGTGTTCGTACCATTTATCTTGCTTCCCGATAGAAAGTGCTTGCGATCTTCCTTGCGGGTACTTGCCACTCGTCTGGGGGTTTTGTTCATTAGCGTTAATTAGCGACCTGACAAAAGGGTGATAAATCGTCTCAACCTTGTCTTCACAAACCTATTTTTGGGGTCGTGCCATTATCAAAGTTAGCTTGATATTTCGGGTAAATAATTTTTGTCTTTGGCAGCGAGAAAAAACCTTTTTCCCTGTAAGCCCGGGCTTCAAACCCACTGATGGTCGGGGTTTTCTTTACATCCGTTTTTTGCTTTGACTAAAACTTCAAAAAAAAAAATTTTTTGGACAATACAATCATAATAAAAAAAAATGAAAAAACTAATAATTATAATAATTGTCATTTTAAAATTAAATAACAATAACAATATAACAAAAATAATAAAGATATTTATTGAAATGACGTTTATAATGATAAAGTGATAATAATAAAACGTTACATGTGAATTTAAAGATGATACAATAATATAAATTTTTAAAAATAATACAATATAATCAAAAGATACATTAACAAAAATATCATAATATTATTATACTGTCTATCATTACTATCATTATCTTATTTTCATTGATATTTTTATTACTAGATTATGTATATTTTTATTATTATTATCATTATTTTTATTTTTATTATTACTATTATTTTTTATTATTATTATATCATTATTTTTTTATTTTTGTTATTTTTTTATTTTATTTTTATTATTATTTTTTTTATTTTTATTATTATTATTATTATTATTTTCATTGTATCCCATAAATTTTCACCCTCATTAGTGAAAAATTAATTATATTTTTTTGTCATTTCATTTTTATTATAAATTTTTATTAAAATTATTATAAAAAATTAAAAGTTTTTGATATTATTTTAATATTTTTATTTTATCATTATTTTTATTTTATTTTTATATTGTTTTGTTTTTTTGTTGTTGTATTTGTTATTATTGTTATTATTATTTATTTTTTTTATTATTATTATTATTATTTTTTATTATTATTATTTTACATCATCTTATTTTATTATTATTTTATTATTATTATTATTATTATTATTATTATTTTATTTTATTATTATTATTTACATTGAAAATTTTAAAAATTTGTTTTAGTCACCATCTCGCTGTTTATCAGTAATATTACTTATTAATGATATACTGTTGTTAGCTTTACTCTCAATGTTGAGTTTGGAATCGTTATCATTATTATTACTATTATCATTATTATTATCATTATCAATATTATTATTATTATTATCATTATCATCATCATCATCATCATCATCATCACCATCATTATCATTATTATTTTAACATTATCATACTTATTATTGTTATTATCATTATCATTATGATAATAATAATAACAATAATAATAATAATAATAATAATAAAGACATATTGTTCGTAGCAGAAAATTGACAGATATAGAAATCTCAATAATGAAAGACAAAGAAAGGTACTGATAAGTTTCTTGAACAAATACCGGGAAATCCAAAATTAGAAGAAATCCAAAAAATATTTTAACGCCAGCGCTGTCCTCGAAAGCCCTACGATCTAAAAAATTTTTATGTTCGTGAATGCTTAACAAGAGTTTTAATTTGTAATTGTTCTGCAAATTTTTGTGCATATTCTGTTGGTGTTAAATTGCTCAAAATTCATACCCTAGATCGCTGGTAGTGACCCGGTGTTTGATTTTAATTAGCAAAGTTAAAGAAACCTTTTCAATGATAATAATAATAATAATAATAATAATAATGATAATAATAATAATATTAACATTAATAATGATAGTAATAATAGTCTTAATAATAATAATAATAATAATAATAATGATAATAATAATAATGATGATGTTGATAATAATAATGATGATAATGATAATGATAACGATAAGATAATATTATTATTGACAGTAATAACAATAATGATAATGATAATATTAATAACAATAATAAGAAATATTATTATTATAACAATAATAATGATAATAAGCCTAGAGATAATGATAACAACAACAAAAACAATGATGATAATAATAATAACATCAATAATATCGGTAATACTTATAATGATGAATGATAATGATGATAATATTGATGATAATATCAATAGACATGGTAATGATAATAATGATAATAATAATAATAACAGTAATAATAATACAATAATGATCATAATGAAAATGATAATAGTAGTAACAATAATGACATAATAATGATAGTACTAATACTAATGATAATAATAATGAAATGATAATGATGATAATAGATAATATTAATAGATGGGAACAATAACAACAGCAATAAAAATATATAGATATGATACGATAATATTATATGATATGTACACACACCCCACCACACACACCACCCCACACACACACACACAAAAAAACCCAAAAACCCAAAACAACACACACACATATATATATATATATTTTATATATTATATATATTATATATATATATATTATACACACACATATGTTAATATATATACATACATATATATATATATATTATAATATATATATATATATATATACATTTTATAAAAATATATATATTTTATATTATATATATATATATATTAATATATATATAAAATATATATACTATATATATATATATATATATAAAATATATATATATATATATATATATACATATGTATATGTATTATGGTTATATATATATCTATTATAATATCTATCATATATTATATATAATATATATATATCTATTATATATCTATATTATATATATATAACACCACACATATTACACACACTTATAAAAATATAATATAATATTAACTAAAATAATGATGATAATAATATTTTTTAGTGAAAATGACAATGAAATTGATAATGAGGAAAATATTAATGACAATCATAATAACAATATGATCAAATACTAATAATTATATAATTGTTATTTTTAAATATTATAAAAACCCAATAATATTAAAAACAACATGATAAAAGATAAATTATTGACAATGACGTTTATAATGATAATGATGATAATAATGATATCGTTAACAATGATGATAATAATAATGATGATAGCAATAATAATAATTATAAGATAATAACAATAATAATCAAAATTATCATTAATGTCATTACTGTCTATCATTACTATCATAATCATTATTTTCATTATTATTATTATTATTATTATTATTAAATTTTTATTATTATTATTATTATTATCATTATTACTATTATTATTTTTTATTTTTATTATTATTATTTTTATAATTATTATTTTTATTATCGTTAAGTTAATAACAATAATAATATTATAATTATCATCATCATCATATTTAATATCAAATTGCAACTTTCTGTTTTTATGGTGATTTATCATTATAGTATCTATTAATTATTCTATTATATTCTATCATTATTTATTATATTGTGCTCCGTTTTTTATGCTCATCCTTTCTTTCATTTTTTTTTCTTTTTTCGTCTATACTATTTCTCACTTTTCCATTCGTATTTTCTTATATTCGCTCCGTCACACATTTTCTGTTTTTATTTTGTTCTTTTGTTATTATTATTATTATAATATTTTCTCTCTCTATCAATCCTTCCCTTGTTTCGCACACTTTCTATTTTCTCTTTCTCTTTCGTATTTTTATCGCAATTCTGACGCAGTTTCTATTTTCGCTTTATTTTCTATTTATCACATCGCACGCTTATTTTTTTTTATATTTTTGCCTGCTAGTTTTCGTTACCTTACCTGTTCGTATTACAAACATATTATACATATTCATGGTATTTCATAGAGACATATCTATATACATATATATATTTACACAAGGACATATTTATGTATAAATGAAAGAAGTGAAGATTTTATTTGAATTCTGTAGTACAAAAAACTATTTTACAAAACCCTTTTCCAACCACCCAAAACTTTACCTGGGGTTTTTCCCCAAAAAAAACACGCAACCAAATTGACTACATTGTGTTTAACCAAAAAGGGAAATTGTATAAAAAAAGCTAAGAAAAACCTGGGTTTCCCCGCAACAGTGACCACCAACTACTAACTATCGACTTTTAAATAAACTCAAAAGGGAGCATCCAACACCACCTCTAAAGCTCGACTAAGGATCTTGATAACAAGTTACAGAATTACGGTGTCAAACAAATTTCAATTACTCAATCAATGTGAAGATATGAAACCAAATGAATTGTGGGAAGAAGGAAAAGAACTGCTGAGCGCTGCTTAAGAAACTATCACCAAAAAGAAAAAGACAAATTTCCCCTGGATATCTGAAGAAACGTTTTATGTGATGGAAAAGAAGTCAAAGATAGATGGAATCAATATCGTTCCAACCTATACAAAAAGAGTAAAGATCTAACAACAACATTAATTGGACTCAATGACAGCGAAGATGAACCACCACCACTGCTAGACGAAGTTATAAAGCCATAAAAGATTAAAGAATAACAAGAGCCCGGAATAGATGAAATAACAGCAGAACTAATAAGATGCTGGCGAAAGTGTTGAATACTTCTACAAACTTTGTACGAAAATATGGAATGAAAGAAAATGGCCAGAAGACTGGGTAAAATCAGTTTTTACTTCCATACCTAAAAAAGGTGATACACTCCAATGCAACAATAACAGGACAATTGCATTAACAAGTCACAGCAGCAAATTTTTATTGAAAATTATTGCTGAAAGAATGAAATTGAAGTTAAAGAGAAGAAATTGCATACGAACAAGCAGGTTTTCGCCCTGGAAAAGGTACCAGAAACCAGATTCTAAATCTAAAATTGATCATAGAGAAAAACAGAGAACATCAGAAAGACCTATACCTGTGTTTCATCGATTACTCGAAGGCTTTTGATACTGTTGATCACGATATCCTCTGGAATAACATACGATATGAGGTTTCCGAAGCACATCATCCAACTATTAAAAGCCATGTATGACCAACAACAAGCAACTGTAAGAACCACTTATGGGTTAACAGAATGGTTCAAAGTCAACCAAGGAGTACGACAAAGTTGCATTCTGTCTCCGCACCTTTTTAATATATATTCTGAAGCAATTATGAGAGATGCTTTAGAGAATTTTGAAGGAATTGTAGATGTTGGAGGATACAAAATATCAAATCTAAGATACGCCGATGACATAGTGTTAATTGCCAGCAGTATCACTGAACTACAACAACTGTTAGATAAAGTTAGAGAAGCAAGCGAAAAGGCTGGTTTGTTTCTTAATGCCAAGAAAACTAAGATCATGAAGATTCGAAGATAACCGGCAGTGAATAATGATGGGCATGTTACAATCAATGGAGTGGTTGTAGAAAATGTGAAAGAGTTCACTTATCTTAGAACTGTTTTAACTAATACATATGATTATTCACCGGGAGATAAAAAGAAGAATTGCCATTGCCAGAAACGCCACAGTTCTCTCAATAATTTTTTTGGAAAGACCAAAACTTACCTTACGACAAAAGGGTTTTGAACTCATTATTTTTTCCCGTTTGCATCATATGATTCTGATGTTGGTGCTGAGAAGTAGACAAAAAAAGGTCAAAGTTTTAAAGGGGTGAAACCCCGAATCTTCTTTTTTTAACGGTAGGTTCTGTCTGGCCGCCGGGGTCCAGCATGATACTTAATTGTATTTTTCATTTTTTTTGTGATCCCCTCTTGGAGTGAGACTGGGGGGCCCCTTCCTTTCCCGGTGTTCCCTTTTGGTTTATTCTCTCTATTTTTATCCGGGCTTTTGTATGTTTGTGTTTACTATAATGTTTTATTGTGCCTTTTTTGTTACGACTGTTGCTTTGTTTTGTGTGTTTAGTAGTATTTGGTGTAGGTCTGTGCGTGGGTGTCTGTGTCTGTGTGTGTATAAGTGTGGTTGTGTGTATGGGTGTCTCTGTTTTTGTCTAAGAATTCCATTAACTATAATTATTATTGTTATCATTATCATTGTTATCATTATTAGTATTATCATTATTATTATTGTTGCCAATGTCATTTTCATTGTTATTATAATTTTCATCATTAGCTTTTACTATCATTATCCTTTTCACCATCATTATTATTATGATTGTCCTTGCTGGTTTTCGTTGTTTTTTTATTCTGATTTGTTTATATTACTATCATTATCATTACCATTTAAATAAATGAATAGATAGACAGACATTTAGAAAAAAATAGAAAATAGGTCGAGATTTAGCGAGAAACAAACAAACAAGACAGACACAAAGACAGAAGTTGGATGTCATGTCCAAGATTAATTCACAGGAAGCCAAAAGTGTACAACATATTTCGTTTATTCTTTTTCTTTTTCCTTATCCCCCTTTGATGCTAAAGCTCAATTCCAGCACTTGCACTAGATTGCACTTTGCAAGAGACCAATGGAAAGTGAAGATTATAGCAAAATAAATGTACAAGGTGTATGACTGTAATGCTTTGTAGAATATTTCTTTAAGAAAAGGAGTCAAGTAAAGGTAGGGAACAGCAATGACGCACACACACACAAATATATATATATAAATAAATATATATTTTAAATATTATATATAATAATTTTATGCAATGTGTATAAATAATAACTAATCTATATTGTATATATAGTATATATATATATATATATAAAAATATAATATTAATACAAAATTATACGTATACAATATACATTTAATATGTATCGATATATATATGTATTATATATATATATATATATATATAAAATTAATATATATAAAATATATTATATATTTATTTTATGTTAGTTTTTTACACACTGACATATATTTATATATTATATAATATATATATATTATATTTAAAATATATATATATATCATCTCAATAACGTAGCTCATGTTTTGAGGCCGTGGACCTCTCCACCCCCTTGCCCTAAACTCGATCTTACGCTTTTTTTTCCCTTGACATAGACCCCACAAATATCTTTGATATTGTCGCTCATCTTGTCCTTTTTGCCTCTTCCTCTGTTTCCTTCACCACCCCTGTCAGAAATTTTTTTCCATATTTTTTACTTCTCATTACATGACCATAATTTTTAATTTCCTTTTTTTCAGTTTCCCAACTCGGTCTTTACAATTTTTTTTTTTCTCACACTTCCTTCGTCTTTTTTCTGTCCACTAATATGCAGTACTCGTCTGTAACACCACATTAAAAACTATTGATCTTTTTTTTGCCCTATCTACTTCAACCCCAACACTCAAAACCATATATGCAATTGGAAACTATAGTTCATAACCTCACTTTGTCCGTAAGGTAATGCTTGGGTCTTTCCAAGTTATTGGAGAAATTGGGGCGTTTTTGGAAAGGGTAATTCTTCTTTTTTCTCCGGTAAATCATCATATGTATTGTTAAAACAGTCCAAAATAATGAACTCTTTCCCTTTTTCCCCAAAATCTTCCCATTGATTTAACTGTTCTCATTTTTCATTCCCGGGGTTATCTTTGAATCTTCATGTCTTAGTTTTCTTGGCATTAAAAGAATAAGCCACCCTTTTTCGCTTGCTTCTCTAACTTTATCTAGTATTTGTTGTGTTCAGGGGATACTGCTGGCAATCAAAACTATATCATCGCTACCTCAATTTGTATTTTGTACCCCAAATCCACATTCCTTAAAAATTCCTAGGCACCTTTTAAAATTGTTTCAGAATTTTTAAAGGTGGGGAACAGAAGCAACCCTGTCGTATCCTTGTTTGACTTCAACCCATTCTTTCCAAAAAGGGGGGTTTTTCGCTGCTTTTTTGGGTCTCGGGCTTTTATTAGTTGGATTGTTTTTTTGGGGAAACTTCTATCGTACATGTTTTCCGGGATTCGTATAAACGTATAAAAAGCTTTCACAAAATCGATGAAAAAAGGTATAGGTCTTTTTGATTTCTCTGTTTTTCTTATGAAAAATTTTAAATTTAGAATCTGGTTTTGGGTCCCCTTTCCCCGGGGCAAAAACTGCTTGTTCTCTGAAATTTCCCTCTGAACTTCAACTTCATTCTTTCAGCAAATTTTCAAAAAAATTTTGCTGCTGGACTTTTTAATGAAATTGCCATTTTTTTGCTTTGGGGGTGCGCCCTTTTTTTGTAGGGGAGTAAAACTGATTTTCCCAGCCCTTCTGGCCTTTTTCTTTCTTTCCATTTTTTTGTACAGTTTGTAGAAAAGTTTTAAACATTTTCCCCAGCATTTTTAAATTAGTTCTGTGTTATTTTCTTTTCCCGGGGCTCTTTTTTTTCTTTACTTCTTTTATGGCTTTTAAAATTTCGTCCAGCAGTGGCGGTGGTTCACCCGCCGTCATTGATCAAATTAATTTGTTGTTAGATCTTTATTCTTTTTGTAAAATTGGAAATATTTTTTCCACTATTTTTTACTTTTTTTCCATCACACAAAACAAGTCCATCCTTTTTGATAGTTCCATTGTGGGTTTGAATTTTCGTTGATTTTTTCGAAACCCCTTTGGAGATCTTTAGTTTCTTATTGTAGAACAGTTTTCAATTCTCTGGCAATTTTTCATTTAAATTTTTTTTTCCTTTATTTTGTCGAAATAACTTTAAAATTTTTTGTATTTTTTTTTTTTTGAAAATTTACTTTTTAAACTGGATTTTGATCCTTTTTTTTTTGGGCATTTCTTTTTTAAAAATTTCCTTATGTTTTTTTCAGATATCCAGGGGGGAATTTGTCTTTTTTTTTTTTGGGGATAGTTTCTTAAACAGTGCTCAGCAGGAGTTCTTTTTCTTCTTCCTAACTCATTTGGGGTTTTATCATCTTCACATTATTGGTATTTCAAATTTGTTTGACACTGAAAATTTTGTAATTTTATCAAAATTTTGTGGCGCCCTCTTTTTAAAACTTTTTTAAAGTCATAGTTATAATTGGTGGTCCTGTTGCAGTCGGGCCCTCCCCTTTTTTGGCATTTTTTTTGCAACTTTTCCATTTTTTTTTCAGCACAAAGTATCAATTTGGTTGCGTGTTCTTTTGTCTGGTGAAAAACCCCGTGTACAAGTGTCTTGGGGGGGGTTGGAACAAAGAAATTTGGGTATCTAAATTATTTTTACTACGAATTCAAACAAAACTTTACCCCTTTCTTTATATCTCCAAAGGCCCAATTTTCCCCAGGGTAATTTTTAGTTATTTTTTCCCACTTTGGGGTTGAGATCCCCAGATTATTTTACATCTCTGTTAGGGATTGGGTCTAAAATATCTTTGGGGAAGTTATAAAAAATTCCATTTCTTCATACTTTAAAAATTTTTTGGTGAATAGCATTGTACAATACTAAAATTATGAGGCTTTTTCTGATTTTGCTTTTAAAATGCGATCATTTTTTGGCTGTACCCAAATTAGTGCATTTCATTTTTTTTCGGGAATCATAGCAACTCCGTACTATAATTTCCTTCTCTTTTCCGAAAAAAAAACTTTTTGTTTTCTTTGTTTTGAAACTTCCATTACTTTTTAATTGGGCTCACTTATTCCTAGTATTTGAAAGTTGTATCTATCCTTTCGTTTTCAGACATATGTAATTTACCCATCTCTTTCTTTTTCCTTACGTTCCCCGTCCGATTTTTAAATTTTTTTAATTGACTTTTTTTTTTTTCTTCTTTGTCCCCTTCCAGATGCATGTTAACTTTTCACCTGGTTTTCCCCCTAAAAACGCGCCCCTTGATAACCCCCGCGACGGCGATTGTATGAATTATCGTTTTTTGTATTTAATCTTGGTGTGAGGTTTTTCAGAGAAAAGAAAAGTTGAGTGGAATCCCCAGCTCCCTTCTCCCGCAGTCTCCAACTAAATAGGAGGAAATATCTCTGCCCTTTAAAAAATTTTCACTTAAACGCCGACATATTATTTGGGGAAACCGTAATCGTAGAATGAAAATGTTTTCATCGATTCCACTCCCTGCTCGACAGTTTTCCCGCAACCCTGGGATGGGGCTAATAGGGGCTTCCCTTTTTCAAGGGGAACCCCCGGGTGCATTTTTTTTCTTACCCCGGACAAATAATAATATATATATATTATATATATATTATATTTTAATATATAATATAACACACAACCCCACAAACACACCCACACACCCCCATCGATATATATATATATATATATATATATAATATATAATATATATTAATATATATATACACACATATATATACACACACACACCCACCCACAACATATATGTTATATATTATATATAATATAATTTATATAATATATATTATATATATATATATATATATATATGGGAGCTCCTGCGACCCGCTGGGGCCAAACCCCTTTTCGGGGGCCCATGCCGTGCCCTCCTTCTTCGCCCAGGCAAAGACTCTACCTTAAAGGGGAATGTAGAACAAAAATGCCATATCAACATGACTGTAGGGGGAAATCGATTTTCATCGTATAAAATCAACACACACACACAAAAATTAATACAATGAGATTATGAACCCCCACGCACACCACCCCCACACACACCAACACCACCACAACACACACCACACACACCAACACACACACACACACACATATATATATATATTATATATTAATAATGTGGGGGGGGGAGGTGTTTTTGTGGGATATGTTGCATAATAGGGACACACAAAACACACACACACACCAAAAACACCCCACACACACACCCCCCACACACACCACCCACACACCCACACACACCACAACCCACAGACACCACCACCATATTTATATATTTTATATTAATTATATTATATATTATAGTTTTTATATATCTGTGTGGTGTGTGGTTTTTGGTGTGTGTGTGTGTGTGCGTGTGGGGGTGTTGTGTGTGTGTGTTTCGCTGCCACCTTCATCGATTCGCTGTGGCATATAATGGTATATTATTATGATATATATAAAAATATGTATTTTCTTATATATATAATAATAATTTTAATATATATATATTACTATATATATATATATATAATATATATATATATATTTTTAAACAACACACACACACACCACCACACACACACACACACACACACACACACACACCACACACATTTTAATATTATCTGTGTGAATGTGTGTGTGTGTGTGGGTGTGTGTGTTGTTTTCACACACACACACAACACAAAAACCCCACACACACACACACAACACACCACCACACAACACACCACCACACACACAAAACACAACCCCATACCATCCACATGCACTCCCCATACACATCCCCTACACCCCCCCAACCCCCCACACACCCCACCTACACATGCACACCACTACCATCCACATACACACCCACCCACACACACACACACATATCTGTATCTATATATACATACATACATATATAATTTTAAATTTTATTATATTTTATATATATTTTTTTAAATATATATATAATTAGTGTGTGTGTGTGTGTGTGTGTGGGGGTGTGTGTGGTGTGTGTGGTTTTATGTGTGTGTGGTGTGTGGTGTGTGTGTTGTGTGTGTTTGTGTGTGTGTTTCTATATATTAATACACACACATATGTGTGTATTAATATATAATATTTTGTATATATATCATACACAAAATACACACCACCCACACACCAATATATATATAAAAAATTATATATATAAAATATATAAAATATTTTATATATAGTAAATACTATTTTATATTTCATATTGTATGAGAAGAGGAAGGAGAGAAGAGGAGAGGAGGAGGAGGAAGAGAGGAGAGAGAAGGAAAAAGGAGGGGAGAGGAGAAAAGGGGAGAAAAAAAAAGGGAGGGAGAAATTTTGGATCATTAACTTCCCTTCCCTCCGGCTCTGCCCCTTTTAAAATGATATCATGAAAATCTACTGGTAAAAAAGCTAAATCCACCTGGGGGAAATTTTTTTTGATGGGAGACAAAAGCCATGTAAACAAATTTGTTAAAACGCTTATTTAAAAAACGCTTTGTCTTTTTTTGAGTATTAAACTTTTTTTTTTTTTTTTTTTTTTTTTTATTTACTTATTTTTTTTTATGGGTTTAAGGTCATCAGGCTAAAGCATAAACAATTGAGTTTGTCAAAATTTCTTCTGTCCCCGTCTTCCTGCCTTGCATAATATTTATATTACTATATACGTAAAAGCCGGGGGGGCCGAATGTTAAGCTGGGCTCATGATTGCACGAGGGGAAATCGAGTTCGAGGTTCAGCACCGGCCGGCGCGTTTTCCCCTGGGGAAAGGGAACTTCACCTCGTTGCCTACCCACCACTGGGTGGCCAACCAGCCAAGTCGTGCTGGTCCCAAAACCCTAAAAAAGAGAATAATTACCTAAAAAGTACCACCGGGGACTCTCCGTGGGAAAAGGAAATGGGACCCTCCCGTACTCACTCCCCAAGAGCATCACAAAATGAAAACACAAATTTAAATTTTCATCTTGACCACGGCGGCTCAGACTAAAACCCACCGTTAAAAGAAAATACTAATTACATCCATAGTATGCTGTACTGCCTGCCTATGTTAAAAATTATATATATTTTATAAGGCCGCGGGGGCCGAGTGGTTAGAGCTCGGACTCAAATGGCACACGGGAATCCGATTGGGTTCGAGTCCCGGCCGCGTGTTTTCCTTGGGGGTAGGGAAATTCACCTTGATTGCCTACCTAGCCACTGGTAGCCAAGCCCGCCCAAGTCAGTGCTGGTCCCAAAACCGAAAAGATAGAGGAATGATTACCCAAAAAGGTAACACCGCCTCTCCGTGGAAAGGAAATAGGGACCCACCCGTATCACTCCAAACATCCAACATGAAACTACAATTAATTTTCATGCGTGCCACGGGGCTCAAAAATAACCCCCCCCTTTTTAAAAAAAAAAAAAATATATAATATTATATACATACAATTGTAATATATATATATAAAAATTTATACATACATAATGATATATATATATATATATATATTATATATTATATAATATAATATATAATAATATATGTATATTTATATATATATATTTAAATTTATATATAATAATATATGTATTATTTATTATAGTTAGAGCACTGGGCTCAGACCCTTTATGGACCTCAGTTCAATTCCCCTCTGCGGCAGTCGCAAAAAAGCCTGCGCTCCAACTACTACTCGGCTCATCCCAGGCGAGAAAAAAAGACATTTCGCCTTGAGAATCAAACACGGTGTCTAGGGGAAGTCCCGCCGTGGCACAAAAGTTTGGGTGCTGAACCGCATTGTGATTAGGAAGGGTCCAAACACAAGGGGGGTACTGCCAATAACCCCTCATAGTAATTGAGAGAGGCCTATACTGACGGGAATAAAAGGGTGTTAAAAAAATAATAAATAATTTTTATATAATATATATATATATTATAATTTTTTATATTGTACATATAATATATATATTATATATAT
>NC_051398.1:43866344-43868844 GCF_015228065.2 Penaeus monodon
TATATATATATATTTTATATATATATATATATATATTATATATTTTTGTGTGTGTTATATATATATATATATATATTATAATAAAATATATAAAATGTATATATATACAATATGTGTGTGTGTATATAATTATTATATATAATATAATATATATATATATATATGTGTGTGTGTGTGTGTGGTGTGTGTGTGTGGGGGTGTGTGTTGGTGTGTGTACATATCATGATAAATATTATCGTATCATTATCTATATATTTTTATTGCTGTTGTTATTGTTACCATCATTAATATTATCATTATTACTATCATTATCATTTTCATTATTATTATCATTAGTATTAGTATTATCATTGTTATTGTCATTATTGTTACTACTATTATCATTTTCATTATGATCATTATTGTTATTATTATTCCTATTACTGTTATTATTATTATTATCATTATTATCATTACCATATCTATTGATATTATCATCAATATTATCATCATTATCATTCATCATTATAAGTATTACCGATATTATTGATGTTATTATTATTATCATCATTGTTTTTGTTGTTGTTATCATTATTTCTAGGCTTATTATCATTATTATTGTTATAATAATAATAATTTTTATTATTGTTATTAATGTTATCATTATCATTATTGTTATTACTGTCAATAATAATATTATCTTATCGTTATCATTATCATTATCATCATTATCATTATCAACATCATCATTATTATTATTATCATTATTATTATTATTATTAAGACTATTATTATTATCATTAGTAATGTTAATATCATTATTATTATTATTATTATTATATTATTATTACTATCATTATTATCATTATTATTTTTATCATTGAAAAAGTTTCTTTAGATTTGCTAATCAAAATCAAACACCGGGTCACTACAAGCGATCTAGGTACAAATTAAAACTTCTTGTCAAGTCAATTCACGAACATAAAAATATTTTAGATCGATAGCGCTGTGCTGTTTAAAACTATTTTTTGGACTTCTAATTTTGGATTTCCCGGTATTTGTTCAAGAAACTTATCAGTACCTTTCTTTGTCTTTCATTATTGAGATTTCTATATCTGTCAATTTTGCTACGAACAATATGTCTTTTTATATATTATTATTTATATATATTTATTATTATTATTATTATTATTATTATTATTATTACAA
Organism: Penaeus monodon; assembly: GCF_015228065.2. NCBI lineage: Eukaryota > Metazoa > Arthropoda > Malacostraca > Decapoda > Penaeidae > Penaeus > Penaeus monodon. The sequence continues at coordinate 43,867,533 of NC_051398.1, forward strand.
TGATAATGATAATAACAATAATAAGTATGATAATGTTAAAATAATGATGATGATGATGATGATGATGATGATGATGATGATGATGATGATGATGATGATGATGATGATGAGATGATAGATAAAATAATGATGATAATAATAATAATAAAATAATAATAAATAATTAATAATAATAAAATAATAATAATAATAATAACAATAATAAAATATAACAATAATAAAAAACTATAATAACAACAATAACAACAAAAAACAATAATGAAAAGAACAATAATAATAATGATAATAAAAATAATAATAAATAATTTAAAAATAATAATAAATATCAAAAAAAAAAGTATTGATAATTATAAATGTAATAATAATTATAATAATGATAATGACAAAAAATATAATAATAATATTAACACTAATGATGGTGATAATATGCTGATACTAATGAAAATAATAAATAATAATTTAATAATAATAAAAATAATAATAAAAATAATAATAATAATGATAATAAAAATAGTAATAATAATAAATAATAAAATAATAAAAAAATGATAATAATAATGATAAAAAATATACTAATCTAAATAATAATAATAAAAATGAAAAAATGATAATATAGTAATGATAGACGTAAAATTTTTTTATTTATTTATTATTTTAATGTATTTTTATTATATTTTTTTTTATCAAAATTTTTATTCATCATCATTATTATCATCATCTTTAGAACGATTTTTTTATATCATTATCATATAACTCTTGCAATGATATTATCTTTATAAATGTTTTATTTTGTTATTTTTTTTATAATTTTAAATAATGAAAATTTATTTATAGTAGATTTTTAATTATGTTATATGTTTCATTGTCCATGCAGTTTGCAGTCAAAGAAACACGCTGATGTAGATAAAACCGCGCCCACGTGGTTTAGAAGCTCCGGATTTTAAAGGGGAAAAACAGGTTTTTTTTGCTACAAAGATCAAATTTTGTTTACCAGAATATCAAGCAACATCTTGCATAATGAACTATCAAAGAGTAGATTTTTTAAGACAAGGTTGAGACGATTGATCACCTTGTGTCGGTTGCTCAATTTTAAACGCCGAATGAGTACAAAAACCGCCACGACAGAGTAGGCAAGTCCCTGCATTGGAAGATCTGCAAGCACTTTTCTATCGGAACGCAAGATAAATGGTACGAATACCATCCAGAGCCAGTTACTGAAGGTAAAGATGCTACAATCTTGTGGGACTTTCCAGTTCACACAGATCGTACTATACAGGCGAATTGTCCAGACAAAATAAACACCTGCCTGTTT
>NC_051398.1:43872455-43884687 GCF_015228065.2 Penaeus monodon
TCGCGCAAATGACCTTAGCTTGACGGGGAGAATTTTTAAATAATCAATCAATCAATCACACAACCTTTCCCCCCACACAACCTCTACGCCTGTGCCCACCACCCCTGCGAGCACCCCACCCCCACCCTTCCCTCCCTCTCCACCCGCCCCTAGCCAGCCCACGACCTTGCTGCCAATCCAGTCCCCCCCTCCCCCCCCGGGCCCACGCAAACGCTTCCCCAAAAATGCTGAGGCATCGTCCTGGAAAAAAGCGAGGCGTCGACACAAGTGAACCGGGGAGAAGCTATGCAAAAACAGAAAGAGGAAGAACATAGAAAACTCTTCACCCAAACCGCGGGGGATGACGAAACCAAGTCCCCTGGAGCCCCTGCCCCTTACTCCCCCTCACAAAACAAGTGCCCACGTATTGTCAACAACAGAACAACCGGAAGCCAAAAACCGCGAAACAAGGCGGGTTTCGTCGCCGTCGCCTCCAAAAAGGGAGAGAAAAGCGGGGAGCCCCAAAACAAAAAACCACTTCCTCTCTCATAGCTATCAGAGACGGTTAGTATTAAAGCCGGGTCCTCCCAAAATTGCTACTGATCAGCACACACACACAAAAAAAAATAAAAAAAACAGCAAATTTATATAAATAACCGACTGGTGGCTCTAACATCCCTTCTTCTCTGTTGCCATTCTTTTTTTTTACTTTTTGGGCCCTTACGTGATATCTGGTTCCTGTTTATATATAGCATCGGACCGACGATATCGCACCGAAGGAGGCCCCTGCTGTAAAAACGGTACTTGGGATGTCTTTGGGAAATCGCCAAACCCGGGGACCGGGATGTTCATTGGAAGTTTAAAAGCCCCCCCATGTAGGGGAAGGGCCCGCCTCCCGGGACGTCCGGGAACCGCCAGCGCAGGTCCTCCCCCGGATCTTGGATGGGATGGCCATCCGAAATAAAACTACAAAAACTCCCCAGCCGGGTATCCCGTCCGAGATCCAAAAGGGACGCCTCCTGCCGACCCCATAGTTCCAGACGAAATTACGGGACATGGGGATGAGCATGCCCCCAAAAGGCCTGGACAGATCTGCGAAAATTTTGGGGACGAGTACGCGCCGATTATGCCCGGACAGGAACAGAAATCTAGACGAAACCGAAATCAAGGGGGACCCCTGTGAATCCATCGAGACTGTGGACGTCGAGGCGGATGGGTTATACCAAGGACCGGGAAAAAGAAACGAAGGGCGACACCCCAAGATCACCCAAAGGGAAAAGCACACAGAAAGAGATCCCCCAAAAACGGACTTGGGCACCCCTTTGAGGCCATCTAAGGGGCCTCGAGGGCAGGCGTAAAAGGGGGCCGGCAATATGGCGTATAATAAACACAATTTTTTGTAAGCCATTTTTCTAATAGACCCCGGGCTCTAAACCCAATTAAACCATCAAAATCGGAAAATACATGCGATTTTTTCTGCCTTGTTCCTCGCAGTTCAGTCCAGGCTCGACTGAAAGGTCGGTCACCTTCACCTTTCAGGGCCGGCCGGGACGCGGACATCATCTCGTGTGTCCCTTTGTTTTTACTCATCATTATTAAAAAGTCAAGCCGTCATACAAAAATGCTCCCCCGCAAATTGTCACGGGTTCTGAATCCGTTATATTATCTCTCTCTCTCTCTCTCTCTCTCTCTCTCTCTCTCTTCTCTCTCTTCCTCTTTTTGTGTGTTTGTGGTTTTTTGGTTTGTGGGTTTGTGTGTTTTTTTGTGTTTTGTGTGTTGTGGTGTGTGTGTGTGTGTGTGTTGTGTGGTGTGGTGTTTGTGTGTGTGTTGTGTGTTTGTGTGTGTGTGGTTTTGTGTGGGGTTTGTGTTTGTGTGTGTGTGTGTGGTTTTTGGGGGTTTGTGGGGGGTGTTGGGGGTGTGTGGGGTGGGTGGGGTGGGGGTTGGTGGTGGTTTGTGGGGGGGTTGGGTGGGTGGGTTGTGGTGTGTGGGTTTGTTGTGGTTTTGGGTGGGTGGTGGTTGGGTTGGTGGTGGGTTGGGTTGGGTTGGGGGTTTTGGGGTGTGTGGGTTGGTGTGGGGGTGGTTGTGTTGTGGTGTTTTCAAAATAAAAACCATGAGGAAGGAAAAAAATAAATATGAGAGAGGAAAGAGGGAAGACAGACAAATAAAAAGACATGGAATCCATATTCCTTGGTCTTAGCCTGCGGGGAGGAGAGTACTTAGACCTGAAAAGTTTTATGAGTTTCCGAGAATATGAATTTTAATGGTGGACATATCTTTAATATGAAACAAAGGTACCATGAAGTTGCAGTGAGATAATATTATCGATGTCATATTTGGGATGTAAGTGATGAATGTAAAAATCAAATAATCAGACAACAAAGAAAAAATAAATAAAATTAAACATAGACACACGCACACACAAACACACACACACACACACAACACACACACACACACACACACACACACACACACACACACACACAACACACACACACAGGGTAATAAAGGGGAATATATATAAATTCATAATAAAAATGTTAATTGTTTAAATAACACCAAGGATAGAAATGATAATGGTGTGTTGATGCTAAAAATAACAAAGATAACACGAATAATGATGACAGTGTTAATAAGGACAACATATATGATCATGATAATAATGTTTTTCTAAAATAATAAAAAAATTTTGAAGAAAAAATTGCTAAATTTTTTAGTGATAATGAAAAATGTTATGAAATAATTCTGTCTTAATAACAACACAACAATTATAAAAATAAAAATGATAAAAAAATAAAACAAAAACAAAACAACAACAACAAAAACAACAACAATAAAAATAAAAATAATATAAAAATAATAAAAATAATAATAAAAATAATAAAAAAACATAATAAAATGAAAAAAAAATAATGATAAGAAATGAAAAGAAAAATTTTTAAAGATAAAGATAATGAATTAATGAAAAGTAATGATAATAATAATGATAATAATAATGAAATGATAATGATAACAAAACAAAACCTAACAAAAACGAAACGAAAATAAAAATAAAAAATGAAAATGAAAATAAAAATGAAAATGAAATAAAAATGAAGAAGTATGATGAGGGAAGGGAATGATGATGATATGATGTGATGATATGATGTGATATGAGATGATGATGGATGATATGTGAAAATGTAATGAAATATAATGTATTGATAATATAATGATATAGAAATAAAAATAATGCAAACGATTAAAACCCCAACATTGAAGTAAAGTAACAACGATTATTATTAATAATAATTTTACTGCCTAACACAAGCGAGAGGGCGGGATATAACAAAAATTATTCTTTTGTTTTCGAATATTAGGTAGTCTCCAAATTTGAACACCCCAAATCGAAACCGAGTCACTCGTAGTTCGCTACGATTCGGATTTTTATTCCAGGCTCGTAAAGGGAAAATTGTCTCAATGCTTGCCGATAAAGTAGAATTTATACTGCCCCCCTTTTTGACGTTTTATGCTACCAAACTTGCTATGAACACAAAATTCACTTGCAATCGTGAACATGCACAAAATTGGAAAAATATTAACATTCAAAACTTCAATGTTACTAGATAAAAAAAATTTTTTTTTTTATACACTTAATCAGTAATGAAAAAAACCCGATAGAAAGCTGATGATGATGTGATAATGATGATGTGATATGATTATAATAACATTAAAAAAAATATTAAAATAACTATACTATACTGCTAATAAAAAAATATTATTATTATTCTATTATTATTATTTCTTTTATTATTATTAATTATTATTATTATTATTATTATCACAATGCTATTAAAAAAAAAAACTAAAAAAACCCTTTTTACAACGGCGGCATGAATCAAAAAGAACTTTCTCCATTTAAAAAAAAAAGAAATTTACAAGACCTTTAATGCCTTTAAAAGGAAAAAAATCTCGGTTCTTCTAAGAGGTATATGGAGGCCACCCTTGCCCGATTGGATGCCCTTCCCAAAACACCGCGGTTTGGCCACGGCGGTGACTTCCCCTACGCCCCCCCCTGCTTTGAATTCTCAAGGCGATATGTCGTGTCTCGTCTTTTCGTAAGTGGTCTCATAAACAGCACATTTAAGATGTCATTGCAAAGGACTAGAATTTAAGAAAAAATCTTGCCAAACAGTGTCGGATAGGAAAAACATATGCCCCCCCCCAGTCAGCAAGATCACGAATTCTACCAGAAAAAATATAACGTAAAAAATAATAATAATAAATAAATAATAATAATATTAAAAATAATAATAATAATAATAATACAATATAAAAATAAAATAAAACAAAAATAAAATAATAATAATAATAATAATAAAAATAAAAACAATAATAATAAACTGACTTTTCTCTTAATAAACGATGTCATAAACTTAATGTTATTAGACGTAAATCAAAACACTATTGATTTTCTTTTCTCCTTTAACAGATTAAGAAGCATGCGTGACACCCCCTCCCCCTCACACACAATAAACAAAAACATAAGTACCGTTTTCAAAATTGAGAAAGAGAAGTCATTTCTCTTTCATAAGCGGGCCTAGACTTTAAACACACAATTAAGAATATCCGTAAAAAAAAATCATATGTAAAGGTGCATGTCTAGAAAGCAACTCATTTTGTGCTTACTTAGTAAAGCTATTGTGTTTAAGTTTCTTAGTCCAATGAGATGAGTGTAAAGAGAGATCTCCTTCTTCAAGTGCCTTGTCCTTTCAGGGCGTTGGCGATCATGGTTTTCATCCAGTTCTTTCTGTTGACAACTTTAGCAGTTCTAAATCACTTCTGCCCATATTGAGATCTTTGTTCAAGCTGGTGATGAACTTCTGCCTTTGTCTACCCCTGCTTCTCTTTCCTTCTATCTTTCTGTTAACACTAAGTTTTCCAATCCTTTTACATCTCATTACGTGTCCTAAAAATTGCATCTGTCTTTTCCTGATAACTTTCATCAAGGTTCTTTTAACTCCTGCTCTTCTTAAAACTTCTTCATTAGTAACTCTTTCTGTCCATGAAATCCTGAGCATTCTTATCAGGAACCACATTTCTACTGATTTTAATCTTTCTTTCATATTTTCATTGACTGTCCACGTGTGTGTATGTGTTTGTGTGTGTGTGTGTGTGTGTGTGTGTGTGTGTGTGTGTGTGTGTGTGGGTGCGTTGCGTGCTGCGTGGTGCGTGCGTGTATAAATGTGTGTGTGTGTGTGAATAAATGTGTGTATGCGTGTGTGTGTGTGTGTATATAAGTGTGTGTGTGTGAATAAATGTGTGTGTGTGTGTGTACACACACACACACACACGCACACCACACACACACACACACACACACACACACACACACACACACACACACACACACACACACACACACACACACAAATATATATATATATATATATATATATATATATATTATATATATATATATATATATATATATATATATATATATATAATCGTTACGTCTTCTTCTTCAACTGGCTTCTTCATGTTCGTCATGGGTCGCCGGTGCGGATCTTCTGGTTCCAGCTGCGTCGGTCTTGCACATCACGCTCTCGGACTCCGACTTCCCTCATGTCCTCGCGGTAGCAGTCATACATCCTCCGTCTTGGTCTTCCTTGTCTCCTTATTCCGATCTTCATATTCTCCACTCTTCTACTTACATACTCTTCGCCTTTCCTTCGTACATGTCCATACCACCTCAACCGTCCCTCACGTAGTTTATCTTGCAGCCTTGATGCTCTTAACCTTTCCCTGATACACTCGTTCCAGCAGCAACTTCGCAGCCTACAGACGGCCTCTCCCGCCATCGCGCCCGAGCACTACGGCAAGGCCATCGGCAAGAAAGGCGACCGCCTCAAGTACATCCACGAGAAGTACAACGTACGCGTCACCGTTCCCAAGGACGAGTCGCCCATTTCTATCTCGGGCAAGTCCGAAAGTGTGCGCGATGCCATCAAGGAGCTAGAGGAGCTCGTGCAGCAAGACGTGCTCAAGCAACACGTGTTTCTCCCGGTGAATATCCTTCCCGAAGACCTCGGCATCGCCATCGGAAAGGGCGGAAGCCAATCCTCCAAGATCCAGGAGGAGTTCGGGGTCAAGCTCTACACCAGATGCAACAAACACCCTCAGAGGCCGCTGGTGGTCGTGGGGCCTCTGGAAGAAGCCCAGACGGCCGTGGCCTACATCGAGCAGCATGTTGCCGAGAGGCACCATCTTAATGAGGAGCGTGCCGAGAAGCAGCGTCGCCGAGAGGAGGTGATGGGGACCTTCCCCGTCAACGTCGAGTCCAACCAGATCGGCAGAATCATCGATAGGGCGGTTTCCGCATCAGTTACATCGCCAAGAGGTACAGCGTCAAGATCCAGCTCCCTGAGCGGAACAAGGAAGACGGCGTGGTCTTGGTCACGGGCCTGAAGGAGGAAGCCCAGGCTGCCGCCGCCGCGCTCGAGCTCATGGCCAACCGCAAGCTGTTGCCCGAGCACATCCTGGTGCCGCTCCGGATCAGTCGCGAGGACAACCTCATCGTGCTCGGCCCCGAGGGCTGCAGGGCCGCCAGGATCGAGCGGGAATTCGGCGTCAGGCTTGTAAGGCCCGTCATCAGCATGCCCCTGATGATCGAGGGCCTCTTCATATACATATATATATATATATATATATTATATATATAATATAATATATATATATATATATATATATATATATATATATATATATATATATATATTTATATATATGCTATATATTATATATTTATATATATGCATATATATATATATATATATATATATATATATATATATATATAATATATATATACATATATATATATATATATATATATATATATATATATTTTTTTTTTTTTTTTTTTTTTTTTTTTTTTAAAACCATTTATTCCCCTGAAAGGACATAGGCCTCTCTCAATTCACTTTTGAGAGGTTTTTTGGCGGGCCTACCTTACCTGATTTTGGAAATTGCCCCTTTCCCAAAATTAGGGCCTAACAACTTTTCCCCGGGCGTAAATTCCCCTCACACCGCGCCCCGGGCGAAAGTTTTTCCTGTTTAAACGGGGAAAAAACCCGGGCCCCCGGGAGGCGAAAAATTTTTAATGCTAAAGGGGAAATAAAATGGGATTTGGGGTTATATATTTATTTTAATATAAATTTATTATAATATATATATATTTTATATTTCATATATCTATTTATATATAAAATATATATATTTTATATATTATAAAATTATATAAAACAATATATTGAATTTTAAAAAGAAAAAACTATTATATATCTAATATATATTATATATATATTTATATATATATTTTTATAATATAAAACATAAAATACATACTTTAAAAATAAAAAAATGAAAATTTTTAAAATATATGTATGTTAAAATATATATATCTATATAAAATTAATATATATATATAATATATATATTATATATATTTATAATGAATATATTTTATATATTAATATATATATTTTAATATATATAATTTTTAAAAAATTTTATATATATAAAAAACATATATTATATATATATTATATATATATAATTAATTATATATATTTTTTATATGTAGTTTATAGATATAGATATATGATATTTTCCCCAACTTTTGTAAATATATTTTATTTATTATATATATAGATATATATATATATATATATAAAATATTATATAATATAATATATATAGATATATAACAAAACCCCACACACACACAATATTATATTTATATTTTATATATTATTATATTATTTTAAATATATAAATATATATATATATACATGAAAATATATTGTATTTTTATTATATATACATGTAAATATATTGAAATCTTTTATTATATATTATATAATATATATAAAATATATATATAAATTATAAAAATTTTTTTTTTTTTTTTTTTTTTTTTTTTTTTTTTTTTTTTTTTTTTTTTTTTAACGGTGGGGGTCATGTTTGGGGCCGCCGTGATCACAGCATGATACTTAATTTTTATTTTTTAATTAGAGATGATCTTGGAGTGATTTCTATTTGAGTCCCCAGTTTTTTTCCAAGGAAGTGCCGGTGTTACCCTTTTAGGTTTAAACTTTTCTTTTATTTTTATTTCCCGGGGTTGGGGCCCGGCCCGACTTGGGCGGCTTGCCCCTCTATGGGGTAGGTAGGCAAAACGAGGTGAAAATATATATATATAAAATATATATTATTATTTAATATTATTTTTTATATTTTATAATATATATATATTGAAAAGGGAACGGCCACCGTAAAAATATGAAAAAAATAAATCGTAAAAAGTTTCGAACTTTTCAAAGAGTTCCTCTTTAGACGAATAATAAAACCCAAAAGGGGTGTTAAATTTTAGTTAATTTATTCTTTTTTTAAGTGGAAATTGGGGCTCTGCGCGACAACCCTGGGGGGGAGGAGGCCTGTGGGGGACCCCGGAGATCCCTGGCTTGGGAGCTCGACGAGACCTTCGCGAGGAAATTTGAGATGGGCCGTTTGGGGCCGGCCCGGAACTCGCCCCGAGGGATCCTGGGCTGGAAAGGGAAAGGGGGATACGGCCCCTGCGCCCCCGTCAGCTTTTGGCCCCCTTTTGAGGGTATAATATGTATAATATATATATTATAAATAAATTTATATATATATTATATATTTTTTTAAACAACAAAACACACACACACCACAACCCCCAAAAATGGAAAAAAATATATAAAAATATAATATATATAAAATATATATATATATTAAAATTTAATTATAAATATCTATTTTAAAAATATATATAAATATTATAATAGTTTTAATATTTGATATATATATATTATTTTTAAAATTTATATGTTTTATATATAAATATATATATAATATATATTATATATAAAAAATTTAAAAAGTTTAAAAAATTTATTAAAAAATATTTTATTCCCTAAAGTGAATATATAGTACATTATGTAATTATATTTTATATATTAATTGTTTTCTATAAAGTATTGTACTTAATGTATTTTGTCATACATCTATATACTATTTTTCAAAATCTTTATACATAATATATATATATAATTATATATTTTTTATATATATTTTATTATATTTAAAATATAATAAAATTTTCAATTTTATTATATTTTTTTTTACATATAATATATTTAATTATTTTTGGCATATAAATATTGTTACCTTTCGGGTGAGAGGGTTTTTAAACTGAAGGGGGTCATGTCCCTTAAAAAAGGGGAGGTTTTATTTTTTTCTGGAACCCAAATTTGCCTGTAAGTACGATCGTGTGAAAATGGGGAAAATCCCAAAAAGAGTAGGATTCCCTTTTCCTTCAGTAACTGGGTTGGTGGGGTTTTGTACCATTTTTCTTGCGTTCCGTAGAAAAGTGCTTGAGATCTTCCAATTTCAGGGACTTGCCTACTCTTCTGGCGGTTTTTTTACTCATTCCGGTTTAAAATTGAGCAAACCCGACACAAGGGGATCCCAAACGTCCCCAACCTTGTCTTCACAAAACCTTTCTCTTTGGGCAGTGCCATTATGCAAGATGTTACTTTAAGTTTTTGGTAAAAAAACTTTGATCTTTGACAAAAATAAAAACCGTTTTTTTTTAAGGCCCCCGGGGTTCTAAGCCACTGATTTGGGGGCGGTTTTTTCTACATCCCGCGTGTTTGCTTTGAGCTGCAAAAATGGGCAATGGGCAATGACAATCAAATAACAAAAAAAGATAAAAAAAAAATAAAATTAAAAAAATAGTCATTTTTTATTATAAAACAATAAAAAAATAAAAAACAAAAATTAAAAAGAAAAAAATTTTGACAAGACGGGTTTTTAATGATAATGATGATAATAATAATATCGTTTAAAATGATGATAATAAGAGTAGCAAAAATAAAATTATGATAATAAAACCAAAAATAATCAAAAGATACATTAACAATAAAAATCAGTATAATAATTTTTATACTGTCTATCTTTCTATCAAACAATTTTTTTTTTAAAATTTTTTTTAATTTGATATTTTTTAAATTTTTATTTTTTTTTTAATTTTTTTTTATATTATTGATATTTTTTATCATTATTTTTTATTATTTTTATTAATTTTTATTATTAGTATTATTATTAATTTTTTATTATTATTTTATTTTTTATTAGTATCAGCATAAATTTTCACCCCATTAGTGTTTAAAATTATTATTATTTTTTGGGCATTATCATTATTATTTTTAAATTAAAATTTTAAAATTTTTTAAAAATTAAACCCTAAAGTTTTTTTTTTAAAAAATTATTATTAATTTTTTATTATTTTTATCATTATTATTTTTTATTATTTTATTATTGTTTTTGTTTTTTTGTTTTTGTTTTTAGGTTTTTATTATTGTTATTTATTATTTTTGTTTTATTATTATTATTAAATTTTTATTATTATTATTTTAATTTTTATTATTTATTTATTTATAATTTTATTATTATTATCATTAATTATTATTATAATATTATTATTATTAATTATTTATTAAAATTATTAAAATTATCATTTTTTAAAAAAATTTAAAAATTTTTTGTTAAATTACCCTTTCATTGTTTAATAATAATTTTAATTAAAAATTTAAAAATAAAAATTTTTAAAAACTTTTTCCTTCAAAAAAGAAAATTTGGAAAACTTATCCCAAAAATTAAATATTTTTAATTTTTTAAAAAATTTTCCAAATTAAATTTTTTAAAATCCCAAAAAATTTTTTAAACAGCACACCATCAAACAAAAATTTTTTTTTTTTAACAAATTTTTTTTCCAAACCCTTTATTGTTTTATTTTTTCAAAATTAAAAATTTTTTAGTAAAATAATAAAAATAATAAGAATAATAATAAAATAATAAAAATAAAATTTTCTTTTTAAAAAAAAATTCCAGATAAAAAAAATTTTTAATAATAAAAAAAAAAATAATTAAAAAGTTTTTGAAAATGGGGGGAAAAAAATAAAGAAAGTAAAAAATTTTTTTACAAAAACAAAATGTTAAAAAACCCTTTTCCCCTTAAAAAAATTTTATTTCTAAATGATTAACCAAAAAATTTAAAAAAAAATTTTAATTTCTCAAAATTTTGGGAATATTTTTGGGTTTTTAAATTTTAAAATTAATACCCCCGAAAGGGTTGGTAATAATGTTTAAAATTTTAAAAGAAAGGTTAAAAAATTTTCAAAAGAAAAAATAATAATTTAAAATAATAAAAATAAATGATAAATAATAATAATATTAAATTAAAATAATGATAGTTAAATAAAATTTTCTTAAAATAAAAAAATAAAATTAAAAATAATAAAAATAATTTTTAATTTTTAATTAAAAAAAAAAAAAAAAAAAAAAAAAAATATTTTAAAAATAATTTTAAAGGAAAATTTATAATAATATAAACCAAAATAAAGTTTTTTTAAAAACAAAAAGATAATATATTATTAATAATAAAAATAATATTAAACAATATAATAAATAAAAATAATAAATTTAAATTTTTTAAAAACAAATAATAATAAAAATAAATAAATAATCATAAAAAAAAAAAATATATAATTTTAAAAAAACAATTTAAATAATAAAAGGGAATATTAAAAATTTAAAAAATAATGATATAATATTGATGATAAAATAATAAAATTTTTGGGAATATAATAATATAATTAAAAAATAATAAACCCCCCTAATAATAAAGAATTTAAATAAATGGAAATGATAATATATAAAATAATTTAAGATAACAATGAAAAATACTAAATACTAATATTTAAATAATATAAAATATAATGATTATAATAAATAAATATTAATATAACAATTTTTAAAACAAGAATAAAAAATAAATTTTAAAAGGGGTTTTAAAAATATTTTATATATATTTTAAAAAAAAAAAAAAAAACACACAAACCCAAAAAAAACAACAGTATAAAATATATTATATATATATTAATATATTATAAATATAATACACAACATATTTTAATATATAATAACATTATAATATATTATATATATCCAAAATATATACATAAAAATATATATATATATTAAATATTAAAATTTTTATATATATATTTGGTTTTTTTATATTTTATATCTTTTATATATATTTTTTAAAATATATTTAAAATATTTTTATAAAATATACAAATTTTTTTTTATATTATATATTCTTTATATATATTATATATTTTTT
>NC_051398.1:43884787-43924787 GCF_015228065.2 Penaeus monodon
TATAAATTTTAATAAATTTTTTAATTTATTTAAAATATAAAATTTTTGTGTGTGTGTGCGTCATTGCTGTTCCCTACCTTTACTTGACTCCTTTCTTCTTAAAGAAATATTCTACAAAGCATTACAGTCATAACCCCTTTTTCCCCTTTATTTTGCTATAATCTTCACTTTCCTTTGGTCTCTTGCAAAGTGCAATCTAGTGCAAGTGCTGGAATTGAGCTTTAGCATCAAAGGGGGATAAGGAAAAAGAAAAAGAATAAACGAAATATGTTGTACACTTTTGGCTTCCTGTGATTAATTTTGGGATGAATCCATTTCTTCTTTTGTCTGTCTTGTTTGTTGTTTTTTTCGCAAAAATCTCGACCTATTTTCTTTTTTTTCTAAATTCTGTCTTCTTTCATTTTTTAAATGGTAATGAAAAATGATAGAAATAAACAATCAATAAAAAACAACGAAAACCACAAGGACAATCATAATATAAGGATGGTAAAAAGGGAAAATGATAGTAAACAATGAAAAAATTTAAAAACAATGAAAAATGACAGGGGCAAAAATAATTAATATAATTAATAAGATAAAAATGAAAATGATAAAAATAATTTATAGTTAAGGGAAATTCTTGACAAAAACAAGACACCCAACACACAACCACACTTATACCCAAACACAACACGCACACACCCAGCCCTACACACATACTCAAACACACACAAAAAAAAAGCACCAGTCGAAACACGAAAAGGCACACATCACCATCATATGTAAAACAAAATACACAAAACCCGGGATAAAATAGAGAAAAATTCCCCAAAAAAGGTAACAACCGTGGAAAGGAACTGGGGCCCCCTACCACGTACTCCCCCCAAAGAGCACAAAAACATGAAAACTAAAATTAAAGTATCATGCTGTGACCACGGCGGCCAGACTGAACCTCCCCGTTAAAAAAGAAGAAGATTGGGCTGTAAAAAACCCACATTTAAAAAACTATGACCTTTTTTTTCTTGTCTATCTTCTTCAGCACCCCAAACACTCAAAATCATATATGCAATCGGGAAAACAAATGATTTCATAACCTCATTTTGCCCGAAAGGAAAATGCTTGGGGTCTTTCCAATGTTATTGGGGCAACTGTGGCGTTTCGGGCAATGGCAATTCTTCTTTTTATTCCCCGGGTGAACATCATATGTTTATTTAAAAACAGTTCTAAGATAAGTGAACTTTTTCCATTTTCTACAACCCCCATTGATTGAAACATCCCCATCATTATTCCGCCGTTATTTTCCAAACTTCATGATTTAGTTTTCTTGGGCTTTAAAGAAACAACCATTTTTTTTTCGCTGCTTCTCTAACTTTATCTAACAGTTTTTTAGTTCATGATACTGCTGGCAATTAACAATATGTCATCGGCGTATCTTGATTTGATATTTTTTATCCTCCAACTCTACAATTCCTTAAAAATTCTCTAAAGCTCTCTCAAAATTGCTTCAGAATATATTTAAAAAAAGGTGCGGAGACAGAATGCAACTTTGTCGTATCCCTTTGGGTTTACTTTTGAACTTCTTTAACCATAAATGGGTTTTTACAGTTGCTTGTTTTGGTCATAAGGCTTTTAATGTTGGATATGTGCTTCGGAAACCTCAAAAATCGTATGTTATTCCAGAGGATATCGTGATCAAAAGTATCAAAAAACCCCTTTGGTAATCGATGAACCAGGTATAGGGCCCCTTTTGATGTTTTCTTTTTTCTCTATGATCAAATTTTAAAAAATTTAGAAACTGGTTTTTTGGTACCTTTTTTTTAGGGGGAAAAAAACCCGCTTGTTCGTATCAATTTCTTCTCTTTAACTTCAAATTTTTTATTCTTTCAGCATAATTTTCAATAAAAAAATTTTTGCTGTGACTTGTTAATCATTGTCCTGTTTTTGTTGCTTGGATGTATCCCTTTTTTTGGTATGGAATAAAAAATGTTTTACCCTCTTCTGGCCCTTTTCTTTCATTCCATATTTTGAAAAGTTTGTAGAAGATTCAACACTTTCGCCAGCTTCTTAAATTTGTTTTGCTGTTATTTCATCTATTCCCGGGCTCTTTTTATTCTTTTTCTTTTATGGCTTTTAAAACTTCGTCTAGCATGGTGGGGGTTCATCTTCGCTGTCATTGAGTCCAATTAATGTTGTTGTTAGATCTTTAAAATCTTTTGTATGGTTTTAACGATATTGATTCCTCTATCTTTTTACTTCTTTTCCATCAATAAAAAGTTTTTTTTCAAAATCCAGGGGAAATTTGTCTTTTTCTTTTTGGGGAAATTTTTTAACAGCGCTCAGCAGTTCTTTTCCTTCTTCCACAATTCATTTGGGGTTTTTATCATCTTCACATTGATTGGTAAAATTTAAATTTGTTTTTTAAAAACCGTAATTTGTAATTGTTTCAAGAGTGCTGTAGTCGAGCTTTAGAGGTGGGGTTTTGGGTGCTCCATCTTTTTTTGAGTCTTATTTGAAAGTCGATAGTTATAGTTTGGTCATGTTCAGTCGGAACCAGGTTTTGTCTTAGCATTTTTATACAATTTTTTCCATTTCGGTTAAACAAAATGTATCAATTTGGTTGCGTGTTCTTTTGTCCTGGTAAAACCACGTGTAAAGTGTTTTGGGTGGTGTTGGAACAATGTGTTGGCTATAACTAGATTATTTGTACTACAGAATTCAAATAAAATCTTCACTTCTTTCATTTATACATAAATATGTCCTTGTGTAAATATATATATGTAAAGATTTCTCATGAAATCCATGAATATTAAAAATATTTTTTGTAAACGAACGGTAAGGTAACGAAAACTAGCAGGCAAAAATATAAAAAAAAATAAGCGTGCGATGTGATAAAATAGAAAATAAAGCGAAAATAGAAACTGCGTCAGAATTGCGATAAAAATACGAAAGAGAAAGAGAAAATAGAAATTGTGCGAAACAAGGGAAGGATTGATAGAGAGAGAAAATATTATTTAAAAATAAAAAAAACAAAAGAAAAATAAAAAAAAATGTGTGACGGAGCGAATATAAGAAATATACGATATGGAAACAGTGAGAAATTATATGCAAAAAAGAAAAAATTATGAAAAAAGCGGACGTAAAAATACGGGAGCCAATATGATAAATAATGATGAAAAAATTAATAGAATAATTAATAGTACATAATGTAAATCACCCAAAAACAGAAAGTTGCAATTTGATATAATATGATGATGATGATAATTTAATATTATTTTGTTATTAACTTAAAAAGATAAAAATAATAATAAAATTTTTAATAATAAAATAATAATAATTAATAATATATAATAATGATTAAAAATAATAATAATAATAAAAAAAAATAATAGTAATAAAGTAAAAAATAATAATAATAATAATAATAATAATAATAAAAATAATATAAAAATGAAAAAATGATTATGATAGTAATGATAGACAGTATGACATTAAAAGATAATTTTTGATTATTATTGTTTTACTTTAAATTATATTATTTGCTTCATCATTTTATTTTATCATTTTTAAAGATATTTATTAATCATTTTCATTTTAAAATCTTGTCAATAATTTTATCTTTTTCATTGTTGTTATTAAAATTTTTTATTATAATATTTAAAAATAACAAATTTTTATAATTATTAGTTTTTGATCATTATTTTATTTTTGATTGTCATTAATTTTCTCATTATCAATTTCATTGTCATTATCACTAAAACTATTATTATCATCATTATTTTATTTTAATTTATTATTATATTTTAAAAAGTGTGTGTTAATGTGTGGTGTAATATAAAAAAAATTATTTTAAATAATAATATATATATTAATATATGTGTTATATATTATATAATATATATAATTTATTAAAACCCCCCCAAAAATTGTTTATATATAATTATTTTATTATATATTTATATATATTATTATATATAATATTATCTTTTTAAAATACACAATATCATTACATTGTATAAAATTTAATATATATATATATATATATCTTTATAACTTATATTTATACCCTATATATATACAATAATAATATTTTAATATTATTATATATATTTTATTTATTAATTTTTTAAAAATACATATATAAATATACTATTAATATAAAAACCATTTTTATATATACTATATTTAAAATTTAAAAAATTATAAAAAATATATAATATTATTTTAAATTGTTTATGTATAATCTTTGTATTTATCTTTTTTAAATATATTTTTATTTTATATTATACATATTTATTTTATTTGGGGGGGTTCTATATTATTTTATTCTATATTTTTAATATTATCCCTATTATATATACCCCTTGTGTATTTAAAATTTTTAATATTATCTTTTTTTTTTAATATTATTTTTATTTATATATATTTTTATATATTATTATATTTTTATTATCTATTTATATATATATATATAATTTTAAATTTTTAATATATTTTATATATCTTATGTATATATATCCTAGTGTTGTAAATAATTAAAATTTAAATTATTATCTTTATATATATTATAAAAAAATTGTGTGTTGTGTGTGTGGGTGGGGGGGGGGGTGGGGGTGGGTGTGTCATACCCCTTAAAAATATTTCGTATCATTATCTATATTTTTTTAAATTTGCTTTGTTTTTGTTACCATCATTAATATTATCCTTATTATCATCATTACTTTTTTATTATTTTATCTTGTATTAGTATTATCATTGTTATCTCATTATTGTTACTACTTTATCTTTTCATTATAAATATTATTGCTTTTTTAATTATTCGTTATTATTATTATTATCATTATTTCATTCCCATGTCTATTGATATTACATCAATATTATCTCATTATCATTCTCATTATAAGTATTACCGATTTATTGTTGTTATTATTATTATCATCATTGTTTTTTTTGTTGTTATCTTATCTCTAGGTTTATTATCTTATTATGTTTAAAAAAATAATATTTCTTTTTTGTTATTATATTTCATTTCTTATTGTTATTACTGTCAATAAAAATATTACTTATCGTTATCATTATCATTACATTTTTATTATTATCAACATATCTTTTTTTTATCATTATTTTATTTATTATTATTTTTATATTTATTTTTATTATTATTATTATTTTTATTTTATTATTATTATTATTATTATTGATATTATTACTATCATTATTATGTTAATATTTTATTATTATCATTTTTTATTATTATTATTTTATTTCATTGAAAAGGTTTTTCTTTAAACTTTGCTAAAAAATAAAAACCCGGGGGTCACTACAAGCGATCTAGGTGATTGAAGTTTGGGGGAAAAATTTAAACACCAACAGAAATATGCACAAAACTTTTGCAAAACATTACAAATTAAAACTTCTTGTTAAGATCAATTCACAAACATAAAAAATTTTTAGTCGATAGGGCCTTCTGAGACAGGTTTGGGGCTGTTTAAACTTTTTTTTTGGCTTCTTCTAATTTTGGTTTTTCCCGTTTTTTGTTCAAGAAACTTATCATATTTCTTTTGTCTTTCATTATTGAATTCTATTCTGTAAATTTTTTCTGCTACGAACATATGTCTTTATTTTTTTATTTATTATTATTTTGTTATTATTATTTCATAAGATAAATATAATAAAAATAATAGTATGAAAAATTTTAAAAATAAAAATGAAAATGATGGGATATGATATGAGTATGTGTAATGATAATAATAAAAAATAGATAATGATATAAAATGATAATGTAAAAATAATGATAACGATTCCAAACTCAACATTGAAGAAAAGTAACAACAGTAAAATCTTAAATAAGTAAAATTACTGCACTAACACAAGTCGAACTGGCTGACATATAACACAAAATTTTTAATTTTCTAAAAGATATATAATAATATAAAAATAAATAAAAAATATAATAATAAAAATAATAATAATTTAAAATAATAATAATAATGAGATGATAAAATAATAATAATAATAATAATAATAATAATAATAATAAAACAAAAATAATAATAAAACAATAATAACAACTAAAAAAACAACCCAAAAACAAAATCTGAAAAAAATAAAAATAATAGATAAAAAAATAATATTAATAATAATATTAAAAACGTTGATATTATTATAATAGTTTAAAAATAATTAAAATAATGATAATGACAAAAAATATAATAATAATATTAACACTAATGATGGTGATAATATGCTGATACTAATGAAAATAATAATAATAAAAATAATAAAAATAATAAAAAATAATAAAGATAAAAATAATAATAAAAATATAATAAAAATAAAAAAAAATAATGAAAATAAATAATAATATACATAATTAGATATTTAAAATTCAAAAATAATGATAATGTAGTAATGATGACAGTATAATAATTATTAATGATTTTTATTGTTAATTTTTCTTTTTTATTATTATTTTTATATTACAAATTATTATTATTGCCCAAAAAAATCATTTTATCATCATTGTTAACGATATTTTTATTTTCACATTATCATTTAAAAAGTCATTGTCATAAAATTATCTTTATTATTGTTGTTATTTTGTTATTGTTTTATAAAAATTAATAATGACAATTAATTATAAATTATTTTTTATCATTTTTTTTTATTATTTGCATTGTCCTTGACGTTTGCAGCTCAAAACAACACGCTGATGTGATGAAAACCCCGACCCCATGCTTTTGAACTCCGGAAATTACAGGGGGGAAAAGGTTTTTTATTCCGCTCCCAAAAGATCAAGTTTATTTACCAAAACTATAAACTAACATCTTCAAAAAGGGCCCCCTGCCCAAAGAGTGGTTTTGTGAAGACAAGGTTGAGACGATTGATCACCTTGTGTCGGGTCGCTCAAATTAAAACGCTGATGAGTAAAAAACGCCATGACAGAGTGGGGAAAGTACCTGCAATGGAAGATCTGCAAGCATTTTCTATCGGAACGCAAGATAAAAGGGTACGAACACCACCGGGCCTTACTGAAGGTAAAGAGCTAAAATCTTGGGGGACTTTCCAGTTCACACAATCGTACTATACAGGCGAATTGTCCAGACAAAATAAACACCCCCTGTTTATAAAAATGAAACCCTTCAGATAGAAACCTCAGCGAAAGCGTAACTAATTATTATGCCAAAAAAATTTTTAAATTTTATTTATAAAAAAAAAATAATTGAAATTTTATTATATATTAAAAATATATATAATATTATATTATATATATTATATATAATATAATATTATTATAAAAATTTTAAAAAGTAATTTAAAGTATGACACATCCATAATACAATTCTTTATAAATACTAATTATATATAAATAATATTATACATATATGTCATATATATTCCTTTCGTATATAAAAAATTATATATTAAAAAATTTTTACTTATAAATTTTTATTATATATATTAATATATATTATATAATATAAATATATAATTTATATTATACATATGTACTATATAATAATAATATATAATTAAATTTTATATATATATATTATAAAATATTATATATATATATTTATATCTATAATATATATTTACTTGTATATATATTTAATTTCTTTATTTATTTAAATTATAACTTCTTTAAAATTCCTATAAAATATGTCATTTGTTGTGTGTGTGTGTGTGTGTGTATGGTAATATATAATATTATATATTAATATTATTATAATATATATATATATTATTTACATTTTTTATATCATCATCAAGGGGCTAACCCCGACGGGGGCGCTGGCCTATCCCCTTCATTTCCCCACCACGAGGACCCTCGGGCGGTCTCCGGCAGGCCCCGGCCCATCTTAATTCCTCGCAACAGTCTCGTCGATCCCCAAAGCCATGATCTCCGGGGGTCGCCCCACAGCCCTCCTACCCCCCAGGTTTCGCGCAGAGAAAATTTTTCCATAAAAAGACGAATAATTAACTGAAATGTAACATCCATTTCGGTTTATTATTCGTCTGAGGGAACTCGTGAAAAATTAAACGTTACGATTTAGTTTCATTTCTACTGTGGCCTTTTCCCCTTTTTTTTTAATATAATAATATATAATAATATATAATATAAAAATATATATATATATTTTATATATTAATAATATAATATACACCTCGATTGCCCCACCTAGCCACTAGATGGGGAACCAGCCCCAAATCTCCGGTCCCAAAACCCGATAAATAGAGAAAGATTCCTAAAAGTAACCCGGGACTCTCCTGGGAAAAGGGAAATGGGGGCTCTACACGTTCCTCCAAGACACCAATGAAAACTACAATTTAAATTCATCTGTGATCACGGCGGGTCAACTGACCCTACCGTTAAAAAAAAAAAAAAAAAAAAAAAAAAAAAAAAAATATATATATAATATATTATTTATATATATATTAAAAATATATAAAATATAAAATATATTTACTATTATAAAAACAAAAAATACAATATTTTAAATGTAATATATAAAATAAATCAATTATATTATAATATTTTATTATATTATATTATATGTGTGTTGTGTGTGTGTGATTTTAAAATACCAATATAATTTTATTAATTTATTAAATATTATATAAAAATTCTATATTATTTTTTTTTATTCATCAATTAAAATATATATATATTTATTTAAATATATATTTATAATAAAAATATATATAATATGTTTTTTTTTTATTTTAATTAATATATATAATAAATTTTAATTATTTCTGTATAAATATTATATATAAAATTTTCTAATAACATATATAAATTTTCTTTATATTTATATCAAAATAATTAAAAAAATTTTATATTTATATTATGTTTTTTTATTACTATATATAAAAATTTTTAATATTATAATATATTATTATAAAATATATTATTATTTATATATTAATATATATAATATATTATCTTTTAAAATTCTATATATATAAAACTAATATATATATACTAATATTTAAAATTAATAATTATTCTCTATATATATATATATATTATATATATAAAAATTTTATTAAAATTTTTATATATATATATATAATTAATTTAGATATATATTAAAAAACAAATATAAATAACCTCGAGTTTCCCATTCAGTTTCCAGTCGTACAGTCGTAAAATTACTTGCGCTCCGGCTGCTGGGTTCACCTCCCCACGGCGAGAAAAAGCTACGCCTTGAAATTTAAACGCGGTGTCGTGGGAAGTCCCGCCTGGGAACTTTTTAGCGCGGTTGATTAGGAAGGGCATCCAATCGGGAAGGTGAGACGCCCCAAAAAACCCCTCAAAATAAATTTAGAGAGGCCTATGTCCTGCGTGGAATAAATGTTAAAAAAAAAAAAAAAAAAAAAAAAAAAAAAAAAAAAAAAAAAAATATTTAACTATATTTTTAATATATATAATATTATATTATATTATTATATTATATATATAATAAAATATATTTATGCTTTTATAAATATATATATATATAATATATATTATAATAATATTATATATTTATTTGCATTATAAAATTAATTATATATATGCTTATTAAATATAATATATTATTTATATATATAATAATATGTAAATTTTATATATATAATTTAATTTAATTATATTATATAATATATATATATGTATATAAGTAGAAAAATTTATATATATTTAATTTTATAATTTATAATAATATCTATATATTATTTTATGTTATGAAGAGGGCCCCCGATCATCAGGGGGATGCTGATGGGGGCCTTACAACCTGCCCCAAATTCCCCCTGACCCCTGGCGGCCCTGCACCCCTGGGGGCCGAGCACGTTTTAGGTTGTCCTCGCGACTGACCCGGGCGGCACCGGTGTGCCGGGCAACACTTGCGGTTGGCCCGACTCGAGCGGGGGCGGCAGCCGGGGCCCGTCCCCTTCAGGCCCCGTGACCAAGCCCAGCCGTCTTCCTTTTCCCGCTCAGGGGCGGGGATCTTGACCTGTACCTCTTGGCGATGTAACTTGGGGAAACCGCCCTTACCATGACTCTGCCGATCGGGTGGGACTCGACGTTGACGGGGAAGGGTCCCCATCACCTCCTCTCGCGACGCTGTTTCTGGGCGACGCTCTCCTCGGCACGCCCCCATTAAGGCGGTGCTCTGGGGCAACATGCTGCTCGATGTCCCCACGGCCGTCTGGGTTCTTCCAGGGGCCCCACGACCCCACGGCCTCTGGGGTGTTTTTTGCTCTGGGGTAGAGCTTGCCCCCAAACCTCCGGTCTGGAGGGTTGGGTTCCGCCCTTTCCGATGGCGATGCCAGGTCTTTCGGGAAGGATTCCCGGGGAGAAAACGTGTTTTCTTTACACTCTTGCTCACGGTCCTCTAGCTCCTGATGGGATCGGCAACTTTTGGACTTGCCCGAGATAGAATGGGCGACTCGTCCTTGGGAACGGGGACGCGTACGTTGTACTTTCTGGATTACTTAAAGGGGGTCGTCTTTCTTGCGAGGCCTTGCCCTGTGCTGGGCGCGATGGCGGGGGGCCCTCTGTAGGGTGCGAAGTTGCTGCTGGAACGAGTGTATCAGGGAAAAGGTTTAAAAACATCAAGGCTGCAAAATAACTACTAGGGACGGTTGGGGGGTAGGACATGTCGAAGAAAGGCGAAGAGATGTAAGTAGAAGATGGGGAAAAAAGATCGGTGGAAAAAGGAAGACCAAGACGGAGGGGGGTATACGCTACCCAGGACATGAGGGAAGTCGGAGTCCGAGGCGTGATCCCAAAGCCCGACGCAGCTGGAACCAGAAGATCCGCACCGGCGCCCCATGAAAACTAAAAAAGCCTTTGAAGAAGAAGACGAAACGATTATATATTTAATAAAATTATATAATATAATATATAATATATTATATTATATTATTTTGTGTGTGTGTGTGTGTGTGTGTGGGTGTTTTGTGTGTGTGGGTGTGGGGGGTGTGGGGTTGTGTGTGTGTTGGGGTGTGTGCGGTGTGTGTGTGGTGTACACACCACACACACATTTTTTCCACACACATTTATATACACACACACACACCGCATACACACATTTATTCACCGACACCACTTTACAAAAACACCCAACACGCATACACCTTTTATTACACACACACCCCATACCCATTTATTCAACACACACCACATTTATACCGCAACCCCCACACGCATGCACGCACGCCCACGCATGCACGCAGCACGCACCCCCACCCCACAAACCACAACAACACCACAACACACACCACACACACAACCACACACACACCCACACAAACACATACAACCGGGGACGTCATGAAATATAAAAGAAAAAATTAAAATCAGTAGAAATGTGGTTCCTGATAAAAATGCTCGGGATTTCATGGAAAAAAGAGTTAAATGAAGAATTTTTAAGAAAGCAGGAGTTAAAAAAACCCTTGATGAAGTTTAAGGGAAAGACAATGCAATTTTTAGGACACGTAATGAGATTAAAGGATTGGAAAACTTATGTTAAAGAAGATAGAAGGAAAGAGAACAGGGGGAGACAGGCGAATTTATCCCAGCTTTTAACAAAGATCTCAAAATGGGCAGAAGGATTTAGAACTGCTAAAGTTGTCAACAGAAAAACGGATGAAACCTGATCCCCAAACCCCCTAAAAGGGAAAAGGCATTTGAAAAAGGAGATTCTCTTTACATATCTCTTTGGGACTAAGAAACAAAACACAATGCTTTACTAAGTAAGCACAAAAGGGTTTTGTTTTTCTAAAAATCCCCTTTCATATTTTTTTTTTTTTGGGGAATTCTTAATTGTGGTTAAAGTCTAGGCCCGCTTTGAAAGAGAAATGAGTTCTTTTTTCTAAATTTTTTAAAAAGGGTACTTATGTTTTTTGTTTATTGTGTGTGAGGGGAGGGGTGTCACGCATGCTTTTTAAATTTTTAAAAGGAGAAAAAAAAAATCATAGTGTTTTGATTTACTCTAATACTTTAAATTTTATGACATCGTTTATTAGAGAAAAGTCGTTTTTTTATTATATATTTTTGTTATTAATAATATTTTTATTATTTTTTGTTTTTATTATTTTTATTATTTTGTTTTTATTATTATTATTATTATTTTATTCTATCATTATTATTTATTTATTATTATTATTATTTACGTTATATTTTTTCTGGTAGAATTCGTGATCTTGCTGACTGGGGGGGGGGGCATCATGATTTCCTATCCGACACTGTTTGGCAAGATTTTTTCTTAAATTCTAGTCCTTTGCAATTACATCTTAAATGTGCTGTTTATGAGACCACTTACGAAAAGACGAGACACGACATATCGCCTTGAGAAGTCAAAAGCAGGGCGCAGGGGAAGTCGCCCGGTCACAAACCGCGGTTTATTGGGAAGGGTCCAATCAGGCAAGGTGGCACTGCCTTTAAACCCCTTATAATGAACCCAGAGTTTTTTTCCCTTTTAAAGGGTTGAAGTTTCTTGTAAATTCCTTTTCTGTTTTTAAAGGGGAAGTTCTTTTGATTTTATGCGGCAAAATTTAATAAGGGGGTTTTTTATGTTTTTTTTTTTTTAATCAGCATTGATGATGATAATAATAATAATAAAAAAATAATATAAAAATAATAATAATATAATAAATAAAAATTAATTCATTATTTTTATTAGCAGTATTATTTGTTATTATTTAAAATTATTTTTTTAAAGTTATTATAATCACATCATCATAAACATCTCTCATCACATATAATCATCATCATCATCATCATCATCATCATCATCATGCATTCTATTCGAAGGTTATTTTCATCTACTGAGTTAAGTGTTATTGTATTTTTTTTTTTTACGTAAATTGTAATGTTATTTGAATTTAAATTCCATATTTTGCATGTTACATCAATTGCAAGGAAATTTTTTGGGAAAAGAAAGTTTGGTAGTAAAACGTGCAAAAAACTGACAGTAGATTTTACATTATCATGGGCAAGCTTGAGACGAAGTTGGCTTTTCAGCCCCGGAAAAGAAAGTCCCAACGTGCGAAACTGACGATGACTCCCGGGTTTGACTTGGGTGTTTTAAAATTTTTGGGGGACTACCATAAAATTCGAAAACAAAAAAAAATTTGTGTTTATGTCAGCCGTCCGCTTGTGTTATGCAGTATATTACTTATTAAGATAATACTGTTGTTTGCTTTTCCTCAAAGTTGGGGGTTGGGAAACGTTAGGGATTATTATTATTACTATCACTTTATTATCGTTTCGTTATCGTTATCGTTTTTTGTTTTTCGTTCTTTATCTTTATCTTTACTTTACTTTATCTTTATCTTTTTCTTTTCTTTATCTTTTTCTTTTTCTTTTCTTTTTTTTATCTTTATCTTTAAATTTTAAAATTTTTCTTTATCATTATCATTATCATTATTTTTTTTTATTATTATTACTGTTTTATTATCCTTTATTATTATTTTATTTTTATTATTGTTGTTTTTTGTTGTTGTTGTTTTTTTTTGTTATTTTTTCACAAATTTTATAAATTTTTTGTTGTTTTTTATTTTGACAGAATTAATAAACATCATTACTTACACTAAAACTTTTACATTATCGTTACTATCAAAAATTTTTTTTATATTTTTAGAAACATTATTATCATGATCTTTTAAATTTTTTCCTTATTAACACTGTCCATTTTTTCGTGTTATCTTTTTTTATTTTTTTGCACAAAAACACCATTTTTCTTTTTTTTCCTTTGTGTTATTTAAACAATTAACATTTTTATTATGAATTTATATATTTTTTTTTCCTTTATTACCCTGTGTGTGTGTGTGTGTGTGTGTGGTTTTGGGGGTGGTGGTGTGGTGTGTGTGGTTTTTTTTTGTTGTGTGTGTGGCGTGTTGCGTGTGTGTGTGTGTGTGTTTTTGTGGCTTGTCTATGTTTAATTTTTTTTATTTTTTTTTTTGTTGTCTGATTATTTATTTTTTCTTCATCATTTCATCCCAAATATGACATCATAATATTTTCTCACGCAAATTCTGGTACCTTTGTTTAAATAAAATATGTCCCCATTAAAATTCTATTCTCGGAAACTCATGAAACTTTTCAGGTCTAAATACTCCCTCCCCGCAGGGTAAGACCCAAAGGGAATATAGGATTCCATGTCTTTTATTTGTCTGTCTTCCCCTCTTTCCTCTTCTCAATATTTATTTTATTTTCCTTTCCCTCTTGGGGTTTTTTTTAGTTTATGAAAAAACACACCAACAACAAAAACCACCACACAAACACACCACACACAAAACACACACACACCAAAACACACCACACAAACACACACACACACAAAAAAACACACCCAAACACACACACAAAAACACCAACACAAACACACACACACACAAAAACACGCACACACCACACAAACACACACACACACACACACCACACACACACAAACACACACACAAAAAACACACACAAAAACACACACAACAAAAACAAAAAACACCCCCAAAAACACACAAAAACCCCACAAACCACAAACACCCACAAAAACAAAAAAAAAAAAAAGAGTAGAGAGAGAGAGGGGAGAGAGGAGAGAGAGAGGAGAGAGAGAGGGATAATAAAAGGGTTCAAAAACCCGTGATACTGGTTAGCGGCTAGTCTAGTTGTATGACGGCTTGACTCTTTAATAATGATAGAGTACAAAACAGTAAGGGAACACACGAGATGATGTCGCGCGTCCGGCCGGCCAGCCCTGAAAGGTGAAGGCTGACCTGACCTTTATCACGTCGAGCCCTGGACATGAACTGGAGGTCAACGGTCAATAAATCGTCATGTACGCTTCGCTGATTTGATGGTTCAAAATTGGTTTTAAGCCACTGGTCATTATAAAATGGCTTACAGAAATTGTGCTTATGTATACGCCATATTCCCGGCCACCTTTTCCCGCCTCGCCCTCGAGGCCCCTTAGATTGGCCTAAGGGGGCCCAAAAGTCCTGTTTGCTGGTCATCTCGTTCTCGTGTGCGTTGCCTTTGGTGCATTTCGGGCTGCTCCCCTGTCGTTCTTTTTCTTCCGGCCCTTTTGGTAAATCCATCCGTCCTGACGTCCAATGCCCTCGATGGATTCACAGAGGCCCCCCTTGATTTCGGACGTCTGATTTCCTAGTAGTCCTCGTCCAGGCATAACTCGGCTGCGTACTCGTCCACACATTCTCGCAGATCTCGTCCAGGTCCTTCTCGGGTGCATGCTCATCCTCATGTCCTCGTAATCTTCGTCTGGAACTATGGGCGTCCGGGCAGGAGGCGTCCTCTTCGGCATCTCAGGACGGCTGATACCTGTGCTGACGAGTTCCTGTAGTTTGATTGCGGATGGCCATCCCATCCACAGCATCCTGGGGCGACTGGTACCTGCGCTGGCGAGTTCCTGGACGTCCCGGTAGGCGGCGCCCTTCCACTACATGGGGCGGCTTAATACCTGCTCCGAATGAACATCCTGGTCCGCAGGCTTCTGGCGATCTTCCGATGACATCCTAAGATGACCGTTTCTACAGCAGGGTCCTCCTTCGGTGTCAATTCGTCGGTCCGACTGCTATAAATTTTAAACGGGAACCCGATCTACCGTAAGGGCCAAGATAGTAAGAGAAAAAGAATGGCAACAGAGAAGAAGGGATGTTAGAGCCACCAGTCGGTTATTTATATAAATTTGCTGTTTTTATTATTATCTTTTTGTGTGTGTGTGCTGATCAGTAGCAATTGGCATGGACCTGGCTTGAACTACTAACCGTCTCTGATAGCTATGAGAGTAGCAAGTGTTTTTGGGTGTTTGGCGCTCCACGCTTTTCTTCTCCCTTTTTGGAGGGGGACGGCACGAAACCTCCTTTTCTTGCTCGGTTTTTTTGACTTCCGGTTTTTCTGGTGTTGACAAAACCGTGGGCACTTGTGTTGGTGAGGGTAGTAGAGGGGCAGGGGGTCCAGGCACTTGTGTTGCTCATCCCACTGCCGGTTGGGGGAAAAATTTTTTTCTATGTTCTTCCTCTTGGTTTTTTTTGACATTGTTCTCCTGGGGGTCACTGTGTCGACGCCTCGCTTTCATCCCAGGAACGATGCCCCACATTGTTGGGGGGCGTTTGCTGGTGCCCGGGCGGGAGGGGGGGGGCTGGATTGGGGCAAAGGGCGTGGGGGTGGCTAGGGGCGGGTGGGGAGGGGGGGAAAGGGGGGGGGTGGGGTGCCCAGGGGTGGTGGGCCAGGGGAGAGGGTTTTGTGGGGGGAAAAGGTTTGGGGATTTATTGATTGTATTTAAAAATTATCTGCCCGTCAACACTAAGGGCATTTGCGGCAATACCTTGTTAAACAGAAATTAAAATGTTTAAAACTTTAAAAAAACATCAATAGATATCTTAAAATAACAATAAACAAAATTTAAAAAACAAAGCATAAAAATTATACTCTAATGTATAAAATTTTTGCATAAACATTATGCATAATTAAATTTTTTTGAAAATATTAGTCTCCCTAAGGAAACTAATAAGACCCTTATGTCACAATACTCCCCCAATACATTTTCTCAGTGTATATGGGGGAGACAAGTACATAGTCTTCTTGTCTGAGAATGTTGCAATCTTTCCAATAAATGGTGTTGCGATGTTAAGGGCTCTTGGCATCCCTCACAAAGTGCCTGATTTTTTAGCCATCATAGGCCCAGAGTCAGTCTTGTGTGGCCCGATTATTTCAGCCTGTTAATGA
The DNA here is from genome assembly GCF_015228065.2 of Penaeus monodon. Taxonomy (NCBI): domain Eukaryota; kingdom Metazoa; phylum Arthropoda; class Malacostraca; order Decapoda; family Penaeidae; genus Penaeus; species Penaeus monodon. The sequence continues at coordinate 43,901,499 of NC_051398.1, forward strand.
ACTTCCACTGTCGGTGGGATGGAGCTAGTCACCACTGCCAAGGTCATCTGCTAATCCTCGCAGTTTATTTCTGGAGAATGCCTCCATTGTTCCTTCCATTGTATCGCGAAGACAACTCCTAATGCTGGGGTTTCAGGCGGTGTGTGGGAGAGGAAAACGAGCATCACAAGGCTGAGCGGCAGCTGCCTAGCCTTCGAGCAGCTCGCTCATTCCCACTGACACCAACATGCGCTGGCACCCCAACACAGAGTTATCTTTTACGTGTTGACTCAGTGGAGCCAATCTTGAACTCCTCACTACTGGATGTGATGGAGTTTAGCTCTGATTGATTGCAAGGCACTACGAGAGTCACAATATATCACAATAGAATGGTTCATTAAGATCTATAGTCATCTTACCTGCTGCAAGGATGGCATGTAACTCTGCAGTGAAGATCGAGGCTCGCTAGGAAAGACTGCAGATGCAGTCTTACTTCTGCTCCACTGCTGCAAAGCCCACACCATTTTCAGATTGGGCGAAACCTCAGTATATATTGCGTCCGATCGTTTGTACTTAGAAATGTGCGGAAGAAATCTCTCTCTGACTTCCGCTTAGAATCTCTCCCCTTTCCCAATTCCGACCAAATCTAGCTCGAATTGATAGTCCAAGGGGGAATTGGGGAATTCAAACAGCCAGAACCTTAGTGAGACTTAAATTAAGTTCTTCTACAGAGTCCTCATTCTCCTACTAGGAGCGGCTATCCTCACAGGGGGTGAAAACCAATTGGATGTAGGAGATCCCGGAATCCTTTGTAGTCTCGTTATATAGTAAAATCAGTTCATGTAGTCCGGTGTAATGAAAGCAGGGGTTTCCACTCTCAGCATACAGGGACTCCACAGGTGAAGACCGAAAGCCCCAGTACAGATTCTGATAGCTTCAGATGAAACCGCGTCCACATCCGGAGAACAGGGAGTGCAGATGAATAAGCTTCACATCCATAGTCAAGCGTACTACGAATAAGCGCTCGGTTAAAGCCGCTAAGTAGAAGCGTTGTTGCGGTAATGCACCCCAAGATAAATGTGAAAGAACCGCAAAATACTAAGTGCTTTGTAGCCTTCACTTTAACTGTTGATGTGAGGCAACCCATGTAAGTCTTGAGGCAAAAATTAGACCCAAGTACTTCACCTCTTGGACAAAATTGCAGTGGGTTTGCTCCTAAATAGAGAAGGATTGGAACTTTCCTCGTTGTGGAATGTACAGCATGGTCTTGCTTTGAGAAAATTTGAACCAGATTATGGTTGGACACTGTAAAACCTGATATTGCAGTCTGCATGCGTCCTTGCACATCTGTAAGCCTCCTCCGAGACAGTACAGTGGAAAGTCATCCACATACAGATTACATGAGGACAGCCACTTGGAACAAACCTTTTATAATGTCATTTATAGCCAATGGCAAACAGTAGTCACAATTAGACACTCCTTGTGGGACCCCTTTCCAGATGGTCTTCACAGGTTAGAGAAACTGTTTCCCAACCGAACTCTGAATTTCCTGTTAGCAAGGAAGCTTTTGTATGAAGGTAGGTAATGCCCTCTTAAACCAAATGTCATACAGCTCATGAGTATGCCATGCTTCCAAGTAGATCATAAGCCTTTTCAAGGTCAAAGGAAAAGGACTGCCACATGTGACGTCGCTGTGCGAAGGAATTCTGTTATAGCAGTTTCCATCCGTCACAAGTGCATCTTTGGTCGATCTCAATTTTCTAAAAGCCATATTGATATGGGAGGTAAGCATCGTTTTCTTTTTAGCAGCCATGTCAACCTGAAGGTTACATTTTCTCCATCAGATTGGCAGATGCAGCTGGTGAGGAGAAATTGGTCTGTAATTTCTGGTGGGAAGATCTTTGCCAGGTTATGAACAGGAATGATTATAGCTCTTCCCTCGTGGATGGCACTGTGCCCTCCCTATAGATCCTATTGAACAAGTCCAACAGGAAACTTCTGGGACTCTCCGGTACGTGAGATTCATTTGAAATATGGAATATCGTCACGTCTGGGGCAGTCTTACGGCAGAGCTGAGCCAAGCAGAGTCCATCGCCTTGCGCAAAAATGGCAAGTTGTATGGAAGTTCTGCTGGCAAATTTCTAGGAAGAACGACACTGGGTGGTTGTTCCTGTTCAGACGAAGAGTGGAGAATCGCGCAGGTAAGGATGCTCCAGAGGAGATTCTCTGCCATGGATTTAGCTAGCTCATTAGCAATATCTTGTTGTCTTGATGAGTATTATGCCATCTATCTTCAGAAGGTTGTGTAGGAGTGCTCTTTCCAGCAATCTACGCACCTGTCCAACCCCATGCTCAAGGGGGTCCAGAGTTAATCGAGTGAGACATACTGTCTCCACGACGTCCGTCTCGCCCCTTTTAGCACGCGCCTGGCCTGGTCGGGGTCATTTTTGTAACTGATCAGGTTACAATGCGGGGCGTCGGTTCAACGTGCCTTAATGCCAGCGTTCCTTGCTCATGACAGGCTTGTTTGGCATTCATCAGACCACCATGGTACTGGATGGTCCGACGGTACGTCCGCTACTTTGGGAACGGATTTCTGCTGGCAAGGTGAATTAGTGATGTGAAGTGATTAACAGCATCTGAAAAACACTGAAAATCTTAACAGATCCTTGCAATACTGCAGTTGAGCTAAAAAAAGATTCAGTCTGCATGTTCAAGTCGCCCATCTCTGCACCCATTGACTGGAATTACAATTCACCTCCTCCAAAAAATATTTGAAAATGGTCGCTTCCATGTAAGTCTTTCCATGACCTAGCCAAGTGAAGTTTCAACTAGGGAATCAGGTGAACCTATTGATAGGTCTATATTGGAGAAGTCCCAGTTTGAACTGAAATGTGTGGGAGTGTCAAACTGTTCAGTAAAACTGCATCTTGCTCTAAGAACAAAGACTCCAAGGCCCTTCCTCGAGGGTTGCACAAAGTTTGTCTCCCAGAGGTGATGCCGACCATTGAAATCTCCCAGAGTAGAAATGGATGTGCAACTGCCCAAGTAGATCTTCCAAATCACTTATGTTGAGATGATGTGGAGAGGGAAGGTAGATGGATGCCAAACAGTGTAAGGTCGTGTCAAGCACTATTCTCACAGCCTTCACCTGACAGTGTTGTCTGCAGTGGAGCCTGAAGGGAATATCATGACGTACCATTACGCTACTCTCCATGAGTCCATTGTCAAAGGTCCATAATGGCTTGAACTTGAAATCCTCTCAGGAAATGGACTATTTTCCTGTCATAATCTCTTGTAGGCATTACACAAACTGGGTTCCATGAAGCTCTCAGATGTCGCAGTTCTTCCCCATTTTGCATGACTTCCCTGACAGTTCCCATTGGATTAGGGTATCCAGTTCTTTAGATATTTCTTCATAAGGTGTTTGGCAGCACCTGTGGTCAGGGTTTGCTACACCTTAGGCGTCCCTTTCCAGGATCATGGGAGTACCTTTTTAATGGTTGTTACCTGTGGAACTAGTTCCACAGGTTTCCCTTGGACAGTTTAGTAATTTCTTTGCCTAGGCAAAGGACGGACCTGACCTTTGCTTCAGGGGCAATTCTGTCTAGCAGCGGAGGCCACTCGTGGATTTGTTGCAGCTGGAGTCTTTGGGACAGGTTCAGGGATTCCTTGCCTGGGCAAAGGGCGCGCCTGAGCCTTTACTTCAGGAGCATTCTGCCTAGCAGCAGAGGCCCTCGTGGATTTGGTGGCAGCTGGAGCTGTCACGTTGAGGCCTATGGCAAGCCTTGCCTGATGGCTCAACGACGTACTTTGGAGGAGGAGTTCCTCAATAGACCCCTCACTTCCTACTCCGTTTCTGGTGGAACAACCACCAGAGGCATGCGTCAGCAATTTGGACTGAGTGTTAGAGGAAGTGCAGAGTGTGTGCTGTAAGAAGCTTGGAGGGCAAGGGGTTGGTGGGAAGAGATGGGCTAGAACCGAAGCAAGGAACTTACCTGGCTGTGCAAACAGCATACGGGCACGTCGCCTTCCTTGGAAACTAACTTCCCTTGACTCCTATTACCAATACTCCTTTTCAAATTTTACCTTTTACATTGCTTTGAAGAGCTTCATGAGTTCTTGCAGTGGTAACACATATTGTCGACCTGGGACAGTTGTCATCTCCTTGATGACATGTTGTACCACACTTTACACATAATCTTGTTGTCCATTTCTTTAAAAACGGCAAGAGTTGGCTGTCCATGCCCATAACCCTCGCAGTGGAGACCCAGCCATAGGGTTGGGGCACATATGCGCTTCCCTTGAGGTGGTACCATGCAACTTAACCGATTCTGGAAGGACTAATGTGTAAAAGTTAGAAGAAGAGCCTGGTGTCGACTGTCCAAACCATCAATTCTTCCTAAAACGTTTTACTGCCACTACATTAAAATTCCTATAGTTCCTCTAACAGTTTCTCATCAGACTACCTCATCAGGTCTCGGGAAAAGACAATTCCCTTCATGATTGAGGGTTTTGTGAAGGAGTGGAGAGCATGAAACTTGAGCCCCAGGAAGTTACATAATTGCCGCAGAGGTCACTCTCGTCAGGTGACGAAACCTCAACTCATCAGGTACCATCTCGTGTGGGGTGATACGAGGGATCACGTTGAATACTTCAACTATTTCCGATGAAACCTCAAAGATGCAAAGATCCATGATTGATACCACCACAATAGTCTTCAACAGGTACTTACTATATGAAATGCTTTCAGATTACCAGGTAAGATCTCCTTAGTGGATTGAGGAGGACTTTCCCTTCTTACCTGGGTTTTGGGAGCAGGGAACCATTAACGATTCCCATTCTGCCCTTTGGAAACTGAAAAGGGTTTCAGAGTGACAACGTGTGATTTCCAGAGAGAATGGTCGAGTGGAGTTGCGGCAGGTCGTCAGGGAGAGAGCTAGGATCTTTGTAAATTTGTAGTACTTATACAAATTGGAATTCTTCATTTCCTCACCCCCCCACCCACCATGAGAGTCCACGAGGGGAAGCTATAGTTGGGGTTCAAAATACTCCCCAACAGCCACAGGGGTAATGAGGAAATATTACGCAGCAACTTATCACGAGTACTGTGTGGCGATGTCGCTGTTGTGTTTTTTCGGACCCTATGCGCCTACCGACTGAATAGTGCCTGCTTGGACCCTAAGCCTATTTGACCCAAGCCGATTGGACTTGACCGGGCCTTGATCAAGCCCACCCGTCTAACCAGAATAAAGGACCAAGAGGTGTGTTGCTAGCTGCAAGGCGCAGCGTGCGCACGCTCAACCTACAAGGACTCTGTCTCCTTGGTTAATACGGGTGATGCCACGCACGGCAAACACACGTGGGAGAGCTTCCCTTAGTCTCCAAGATGAATGAACCAGGGGTGGGTACACCATCCCCTCTCATAGGCATTGGTGCACCAGGGAAGCCATTTGTCTCATCCCTCATGGTGACCTCTCCAGTATGGGTAGCCCTCTGGTCCGGCTCACCAGATCATTGGGACCTCAAGCCCCCCCACCGCGGCAAGGCGGCTTCCGTTAGGGGGGAAAAGGTTGTGTGAGTGTTCATGCTTTTGGAGGGTGGAGGTATAAGACATTCTCACAGGGGGGGGGGGGGTGCGAAAGGGAAAGGTTGGTAGGCAGATGTAGCAATCGGCGTTGTTGATTCTCTCGCAAAGATTAAGAAAAGGTCACGCTTTCCACCAACCACCATCAATTTGCCGTATGGGAACGGGTGTGTAAATGGTTGTGAGGTGATGAGTGTAAAGGAAGAGTTGAGGATGCGGAGAGATAGTGAGTGTGTCTGTGTTGAGTGTAGAGAGTGAAAAGGCGTGGTAAGTGTAAGTGCGAGAGTTCGGTATGCGTGCTTAGCCGAGAGGAGACAGCTTTTTACTTCCGTGTGCGGGGAAGACTTCCCTAACGCAGTGTGGTGCGGCGGTATGTGTCACTATACTCTATTACAGTCACCTGCCGTCCATCCCGCCTTACAGCCCTTCAGGTCCTGTTCTTTCAACGTACATCACGAGGTTATATTGTAAAAAGTTGTTAATATTCTCTTTTATTAAAATGAGGTAAAACACGAACAAAAGGAACACTAAAATTGAACACAAACGTAAAAGGAACACTAAAATTTAACACAAACGTAAAAGGAACACTAAAATTGAACACAAACGTAAAAGGAACACTAAAATCGCTTATAGAAATTAAAATATAAAACACAAATAAAACACACACGCAAGAACTTAAAACACGAAGTAAAAAGGGAGGCACCGGTCTATAAATCATTTAGCTTTTCTAACGCCACACAAGTATCTCCTGCTACCTAATTTGGAAGTTTCTCACGACCACTTAGCTTACTAGAAGGCCCATTCCGGGGTTCCTTTCTGAACAGCAGTTCCAAACCTCGGTCTGCCCACTCCGACCAAGCTGCCCAATCTCTCTAGCCTGTCTTCCCTTGTTACCTCGTGGCGCGAAAAGGCATAACTAAGGATTGGAATCTTCAAAACTAATTATATTTAAAACCTATATTAAAAGAACTTAAAAGTAGTCAAATAAATATGTAAAAGACAATAAAAAGGAATAAAATGATGAATACTACAGTAAAAATAAAATAGATTCCTCCTCTCGTATTTAACTAATTTCGTAAAACATTATCCAGTTCTTGCGTATGTGGGAATATAAATAAATACACTAAAAATAATCTTTTAATAACCATAAAACAAAGATAGAATAGACGGTAAAAATAAGGTAGGTGCAGTCGCGTTTTCTTTCCAAGCGCGTTTTCTTTCCACGCTGTGGAGCCTCGGGGCGAATATGGAGCATCCTCACCCCCGGGAGATAAATCGGCTCCAAGCACCGTCTTAGTGGCTGTTTTCATATATTTTTTTTCCATGCCTGCGGGAGAGGTAGAGTGAGAGGGATTTTTTAGGGTAAAGTTTCTCGTCGTGTTCCGGGGGAAACCGTGTTTCACGAAAAACTCCCCCCCCTAAAAGCCGGAAACCCCCGGGGGGTTGGGTGCTACACAGTGCAAAACGGCTGCACCCCCTCCCGAGTTCGATGCTGGAATAAGGGCTTTTTAGACAAGGCTTTTGGCGATCAGGCACAACCGGGACTTCGACTGAAAAAGGAGGAAGCATCTTCATGGGTTTTTTACACAGAATCAACTCATGTAGTTTAGTAAAGCAAGGTAAATACCCCGTATGGTGCACAAAACCTGATGACCGACTCCCCAAAGGATAAAAACTCCGCCCGTGCCTGGATTGCTTAAACCCTATTCATCAGATCGTTTCCCGTGTTTGGTTGCAAGCCGGAAGGGCCGGGTACACTTGGCTTTGATTGTCCCCATTCATGGTCACATTTTGATCGTCTGCGGGGTCATCTGGATCCGGGACACCCCCTGGGGCTTCCGGGAATACAAATCCTCCCGGGGAACATATCTTCCGTTGATTAAAATAGGGCCCACTTCAGCTCCTTTTTTTGGTGTGTGGGGGTCTTGCACGAGTATTCAGGGCCCCCCACTTTCTTAGGACGGGAAGGCCACTCCACCGGGGCCCCAACGCTGCTAAAAAGGTGGGACCCTCGGCGTAGATTCGAAACAGACGAGTTCTCCGTTTTTGGGACTAAACCTTCGCCTCACTTTCGGCGTAGTCCCGGGCCCTCTTTTTCCCAGAATTTCTGGCCCATTCCAAGCATTTCTCGGCGTTCCCCAGTCTCCCTGAGTATCCTTGCAGCATTTTACCATTTCCCGAAATTGGTCAGCAAGGGGGAATAGCTATCACGTCTATTTTAAATAAAGGGGTTTTTATTCCACTCCTGTGTATAGCAGTGTTCATTGCGAGAAACAAAAACGCCAACTTTTCCCAGTCTTGTGGATGCTGTTATCAGGTTGCCAGGGAAAACTTTCACTACACGGTTTATTTTCCACCATACCGTTTTTCCTGTGGATGGACTTGTAGTGTGCTAGTCTTTCCTTTAAAATTTCACACACCGTTTAAAAGATTTTTCGTAAATTCACTACCATTATCCATAAGCGTCTTAGGGGGGCCAAATAAAGTAAAATAATTTTCAATAAAAACATCAGACTGAATTAGCGTCCCGATTTACCAAAGTATCATTTGTGAAAACGGAAAAGTGATCAATAACTACAAGAATATCTGTGCCCCGGCGAGTAACATCTTAACAATCAGCCGACCTCTCCGAAAGGTGAAAATATTTGGCATAGATGCGAGAGGGGCTTGCTTAGAAGCCACATTTCCTTCTTTTTACACTCCCGCAAGACAGAACGAACTTTCGAACCTCTGACTGCATCTGAGGGGAAATATAAAGGGTCCCCCAATCTACAGTAGGGGCGAAAAACACCCCGGTGGCAGCAGTTCTATCTCCATGAACGAACTCTAGAACCTTTATCCTTAGCGATCGCGGAATCACGAGCTGCTGAACAACTCTCTCAGGAAGGACACGATTGTGATACAACAACCCATCTCTTAACTCGAATTCATCTAGAGGGAACAGAAGTCTCCTCCGGGGTGCTCGTCTCTCCCTCAGATATTCAATGACTTCTCTCCACAACGGATCGTCCCGTTGAGCCTCTGCTACTTGCTGTGGATCGAAATCTGAATCAATGGCAGCTACTTTCCGACTAAGTAGGTCAGGCAGATGATGGGAAGCACCTGGCTTATATTTTATAAAATAATTATAAAAGGACAGCTCATGACTCCATCTGGTCATTCGGATGGATTTGGTAGGGCGTTTAAAAACATGAATCAATGGGCGATGATCAGTAAAAATAGTAAAATGACGGCCATATAAGTACGCATTGTAATTACGTACTGATTCCACTACTGCAAGAGCTTCTAAGTCAATGATAGGGAATTTGCGCTCAGAATCCCTCAACTTTCTCGAGTAGTAAGCGACTGCTTGGGGAACACCTTTATCATCCCTCTGCATAAGGCAGGATCCTATTGCCAACCCTGAAGCATCTGAATGGACTTCAAAATGTTTATTAAAGTCTGGCTTACGTAATACAGGAGCCGTTATTAATTTGTCTTTCAGTTGCTGAAAGGCCTGTTGCTGCTCCTCTACCCATACAAATTTCTCGTTCTTTCGAAGAAGTTTCGTTAACGGGGCCGCCAACATGGCATAGTTCTCCACGTGCCTTCGGAAGAATCCTGTGGCACCCAAAAATTGACGGACCTGGCGTACTGTCCGTGGGGGTTGCATCCTCGAGATGGCCTCGACCTTCTCCGGATCTGGAGAGATGCCCTGTGGAGTAACCAGGAAGCCTAGGAATTTAAAGGAATTTACAGCAAACTGGCATTTTGCTACATTAAGCCTAAATCCGGCCTGAGCCAACAAATCCAATACCTCCTCGAGATGAGCAAGATGTTCCTCAAAAGATTTGGAATACACCACCACATCATCAAGATAAGCAAGGGCGTGTTTCCCCAAAGTTGGGCTGAGGACAGCATTTATAGCCCTTTGAAATGTTGACGGTGCAGTTGCAAGACCAAATGGCATCCTACGAAAATGAAATAAGCGAAACCCGTCGCTAAAAGCAGTCTTTGGTCTGTCCTTGGGTTCCACCTCGATCGTCCAATAGGCTGACTTTGTATCTAATGCGGTAAACCATTTAGTGCCTGAAAGTTCGTCAATGGTTTGGTCTAACCTCGGCATGGGGTATGCATCTGCTACCGTGACCCTATTCAGTTGACGGTAATCTACACAAAACCGAATTCCCCCGTCCTTCTTTCTGACCAAAACCACGGGAGATAACCATGGGGATGTAGATGGCTCTATAACCCCGTCTAACAACATCCTATCACACTCTTCCCGAATCTTCGCACGGGCACTCTCAGGGAGCCTCCACTGCCGAGTGCGTATTGGCTGCGCACCGGTGGTGGGGATACAGTGCCTAATGTTAGGGATCTTCCCCAAAGGAGCAGATTCGTCGAACAATACCGAATGGTTTTGCAGTACTGCCAAGAGTTCATCTCGTCTGATGGATCCGAGATGATCAAGACTGGCCTTGGTAATCAAACACTCATTCCCTGAAGGTGTAAAAATGGGCAACACTTCTGCACTCGCAGATGGAAACAAATCGAAGTCGTCATGGTCATACCCAAAGTCACCAACACCGAAACGATCATCAAAATCATCTGTGAAATCGTCGAACTGTTGCTGGTCCGACTCGCAGGTTTCGTTCATAGCATTAACAGCGCCTCCAGAACCATCACCACCAAAACATTGAAAACGAGAATTAAGGTCATAAGAACAATTAAAACCGTTATCATAAGAACAATTAAAATCACCACCACCATTAAAGCAAACATTTCCCTCATCGTCATTGTCACTTTTCGGCAAGGTATCCTTATGAGACTCGTAAACACCATCTATTGATTCTAAGTGCGCAATGGGCATCCCTTGCTGCAATATGACTGGCACATGACGATCATTGACAAGCCAAATTCGTACCCGATCTCCCGTCAATTCTATTAGGCTACGCGGAATTAAAACTTGGGCAGTCAAGCCCGTAACCATAGCAACCACTTGACATTCCTCATTTGAGACTATGCCGGACACAAACATCCCAGTATTTGGGGGACAAACTACCGTCTCGGCGCAAAATACTGGTGTGGTACCATGAACAGGACTAATCTGCGCCATATTAGGCCTACGACACACTGCAAGTACCTTAATAGCCAAAGATGGACAATCAGTAAAATTCAATTTAAACCTTAAACCATTGAGTGTGACATAATTACGCACGGGAGAGTGATATGCTATTAGCCTGAAGTTAAAACGGCGTAGCCAGTCCATTCCAAGTAAAACATCTCCCGGAAAGCTTACATCATTAGATACAATGTCAACAGTGTGATGACAGGAAACCTCCTCGCTAAGTTGGAAGAACAAGCTCACATTCTGCAACGTACGAAATGAGTGGCCCGATGCTCCTCGCAACGTACGACAGGAAGGACGGAATGAACGGAGATTTAGTTTTTCCTTCATACTCTCCTTAAGGAGGGTTATCTCTGATCCTGTGTCAATAAAGCACGTGCACGCAACCCCGTTAATGCGTAGCGTTATCAAAGGTCTGCCGGTTTTAATTTTATCTGTGACAGGTGCAGTTTGCGGTTGCTGCATCTCTACACAAACAAATTGTCGCGTGTTCCCGGGGTATTCGCCGCGCGAGAAGCTGAGAACGGTCGCGTCCCGCGGGCTGTCGAAAAGGGACAGTTTCTCATTAAGTGGCCTGTCCGGTTACAGGTGTAACACCGGAGTAAATTGTTTCTCCCCGGAGTCGTATTTTGCCTCCCCCTACAGTCTTTCGTGTCATGGGTGTGCGAATTATGATATGCACAGAAACGCGGTGGTTGGACGCGCGGTGACATGGCGGTTGCTCTATTCCCCATTACCTTATTACCGTTGGTCCGAATATTCCACATTCTTTGCGCCGCATCTATGAGTAATTGCAGAGGGTCATCCTCTTTCAGGGCTAACGCCTCTCTTAGCCACTGAGGAAGTCCCTGCAAGAAGATGCGTCTTATCAATGCATCCGGCACTCCGATTGAACGGGGGTAATCACGCGCGCCCTGGTACACTACGGACTCTATGATAACGAAAAAGTCAATCGGCGCCTGACCAGGAGCAAGGTTATAATTATTCAGGTGGTTGAAGAAATCGATGAACGAGCATGTACCCCTGAATTTCGTGCGCAGTTTTTCTTTAAATTCAACCCATGAGATGATGTTATCGAAGACAGGAGAATTGACAACAAGTTCCGCAGTACCACGACATGAGGTTCGCGCTGCTCTGATAAACGACTCGTCTGTCCGCGGCTGCGTAATGTTTTCTATCTGTCGGAGCCACGATTCTACCTCCTGATTTCTTTTGAGAGGTTGAGATGCTGGCGTATCAGCCCTAAAGTGAGGAATTGCCTCTTTATGAAGTACGTATTCTATTTGCGGCCGTGCTTCGGATGTTAACGAATGATCATTCGTACTATTCTGGACCAGGGCTGAGTACTGTGCCTGTAAACTGGCCATTTGCTCACTAAGCTGTTGGAATTTTTGTGTCAATTCCTCGTACATCGGAAGATCTAACTGTTCACGCGACGGCATCCGCGGCAATTCACGCGTTGATCCCTGTGACCCATTATCTTCCCTACGGGGTGAACTCGTTCTAGATGTCCCGGCCATTTCTCCGTCATTGTTTCATTTAGACCGTCTATTCATACTGACTTAACGCGGGTTAAACAAAACAAGCAAGCAAAACAAGGGTGACGCTAACCTCCCACTGTCACAAGCAAAGATCGTCAGGCAGACGGCTACTCGTTACAAGGAACACTTAACGACTCACCGCTCGGCACCACGTAATGGATCGTATCCCACGCTCGCCACCAAATAATTAACCGTATGCAAGTTGTAGCAATCGGCGTTGTTGATTCTCTCGCAAAGATTAAGAAAAGGTCACGCTGCCACCACCCATTTAATTGCCGTATGGGAACGGGTGTGTAATGGTTGTGAGGTGATAGTGTAAAGGAAGAGTGTGAGGAGCGGAGAGATAGTGAGGGTGTCTGTGTGAGTGTATGAGAGAGAAAAGGCGTGTTAAGTGTAATGTGCGAGAGTTCGGTATGCGTGCTTTAGCCGAGAGGAGACGTGTGCGGGGGAAGACTTCCCTAACGCAGTGTGGTGCGGCGGTATGTGTCACTATACTCTATTACAGTCACCTGCCGTCCATCCCGCCTTACAGCCCTTCAGGTCCTGTTCTTTCAACGTACATCACGAGGTTATATTGTAAAAAGTTGTTAATATTCTCTTTTATTAAAATGAGGTAAAACACGAACAAAAGGAACACTAAAATTGAACACAAACGTAAAAGGAAACACTAAAATTGAACACAACGTAAAAGAACACTAAAATTGAACACAAACGTAAAAGGAACACTAAAATCGCTTATAGAAATTAAAATATAAAACACAAATAAAACACACACGCAAGAACTTAAAACACGAAGTAAAAAGGGAGGCACCGGTCTATAAATCATTTAGCTTTTCTAACGCCACATAAGTATCTCCTGCTACCTAATTTGGAAGTTTCTCACGACCACTTAGCTTACTAGAAGGCCCATTCCGGGGTTCCTTTCTGAACAGCAGTTCCAAACCTCGGTCTGCCCACTCCGACCAAGCTGCCCAATCTCTCTAGCCTGTCTTCCCTTGTTACCTCGTGGCGCGAAAAGGCATAACTAAGGATTGGAATCTTCAAAACTAATTATATTTAAAACCTATATTAAAAGAACTTAAAAGTAGTCAAATAAATATGTAAAAGACAATAAAAAGGAATAAAATGATGAATACTACAGTAAAAATAAAATAGATTCCTCCTCTCGTATTTAACTAATTTCGTAAAACATTATCCAGTTCTTGCGTATGTGGGAATATAAATAAATACACTAAAAATAATCTTTTAATAACCATAAAACAAAGATAGAATAGACGGTAAAAATAAGGTAGGTGCAGTCGCGTTTTCTTTCCAAGCGCGTTTTCTTTCCACGCTGTGGAGCCTCGGGGCGAATACGGAGCATCCTCACCCCGGGAGATAAATCGGCTCCAAGCACCGTCTTAGTGGCTGTTTTCATATATTTTTTTTCCATGCCTGCGGGAGAGGTAGAGTGAGAGGGAGTTTACGGTAAAGTTTCGTCGTCGTGTTCACGGCGGAAACCGTGATTCACGACAACTCCTCCCCCTACAAGCGCGGCAACCCAGGGTTGGCGTGCTACACAGCTGCAAAACGGCTGCACCTCCTGCCGAGTTCTGATGCTGGAATAATGGGCGTTTAGACAAGGCGTTTGGCGATCAGGCACAACCAGGACTTCGACTGCAAAAAGGAGAGAAGCATCTTCATTAGGTTTTACACAGAATCAACTCATGTAGTTTAGTAAAGCAAGAGTGAATAGCCCGTATGGTGCACACAACCTGATGACCGACTCCCCAAAGGTATAAAAACTCACGACCGTGCCTGGAGTGCTTAATACCCTATTCATCAGCATCAGCTTCGTGTTGTGGTGCAAGTCCGGAAGGGCCAGGTACAGCTTGGTCTTCTGATTCGTCCCCATCGTCATGGTCATCATCTTGATCGTCTGCGGGGTCATCTGGATCCTGGACATCATCCCCTGGGGCTTCCGGGAATACAAACTCCTCTCGGGGAACATATCTTCTCAGTTGATTGATATGGCACTTCAGCTCCTTGTTTGGTGTGTAGGGGTCTTGCACGACGTAGTTCACGGGTCCCACTTTCTTCAGGACGCGGACAGGCCTACTCCACCGGGGCGCCAACGCTGCTACACGGTGCGGACGTCCTCGGCGTATGATTCGTACCAGCACGAGTTCTCCGATTTCTGGACTAAACCTTCGCCTCACTTTTCGGTCGTAGTCCCGGGCCCATCTTTCCCTAGAATTTCTGGCCGATTCCACAGCAGTTTCTCGAGCGTCGCGCAGTCTCCCTCTGAGTATCCTTGCAGCATCTTCATCCATTTCCTGATAATTGGTCAGCAAGGCTGGAAAGTAGCTATCACGTCCTATTAATAAATACAAAGGGGTTTGATTCACACTCCTGTGTATAGCAGTGTTCATTGCGAGACATACATACGGCAACATCTTATCCCAGTCTTGTGGATGCTGTCCTATCAGGGTTGCCAGGGAATCTTTCACTACACGGTTGACTCTTTCCACCATACCGTTTGCCTGTGGATGGTAGCTTGTAGTGTGCATAGTCTTTACCTTTAATATTTCACACACCTGTTTAAAAAGATTGTTCGTAAATTCACTACCATTATCAGTAAGCAGTGCTCTAGGGGGACCAAATAAAGTAAAATAATTTTCAATAAATGCATCAGCTACTGAATTAGCGTCCCGATTCACCAAAGGTATCATTTGTAGAAATCGCGAAAAGGATCAATAACTACAAGTACATATCTGTGACCCCTGGCTGAGTATACCATCTCTAACAAATCAGCCGACACACTCTCGAAAGGCTGAGATACTTCTGGCATAGATGCGAGAGGGGCTTGCTTAGAAGCCACACCTTTCCTTCTTTGACACTCCCTGCAAGACAGCACGAACTTTCGAACCTCTGACTGCATCTGAGGGAAGTAGTACCGATCCCTCAATCTACAGTAGGTGCGAAAAACACCCGGATGAGCAGCAGTTCTATCTCCATGAACGAACTCTAGAACCTTTCTCCTTAGCGCTCGCGGAATCAAAACGAGCTGCTGAACAACTCTCTCAGGAAGGACACGATTGTGATACAACAACCCATCTCTTAACTCGAATTCATCTAGAGGGAACAGAAGTCTCCTCCGGGGTGCTCGTCTCTCCCTCAGATATTCAATGACTTCTCTCCACAACGGATCGTCCCGTTGAGCCTCTGCTACTTGCTGTGGATCGAAATCTGAATCAATGGCAGCTACTTTCCGACTAAGTAGGTCAGGCAGATGATGGGAAGCACCTGGCTTATATTTTATAAAATAATTATAAAAGGACAGCTCATGACTCCATCTGGTCATTCGGATGGATTTGGTAGGGCGTTTAAAAACATGAATCAATGGGCGATGATCAGTAAAAATAGTAAAATGACGGCCATATAAGTACGCATTGTAATTACGTACTGATTCCACTACTGCAAGAGCTTCTTAAGTCAATGATAGGGAATTTGCGCTCAGAATCCCTCAACTTTCTCGAGTAGTAAGCAACTGCTTGGGGAACACCTTTATCATCCCTCTGCATAAGGCAGGATCCTATTGCCAACCTGAAGCATCTGAATGGACTTCAAAATGTTATTAAAGTCTGGCTTACGTATACAGGAGCCGTTATTAATTTGTCTTTCAGTTGCTGAAAGGCCTGTTGCTGCTCCTCTACCCATACAAATTTCTCGTTCTTTCGAAGAAGTTTCGTTAACGGGGCCGCCAACATGGCATAGTTCTCACGTGCCTTCGGAAGAATCCTGTGGCACCCAAAAATTGACGGACCTGGCGTACTGTCCGTGGGGGTTGCATCCTCGAGATGACCTCGACCTTCTCCGGATCTGGAGAGATGCCCTGTGGAGTAACCAGGAAGCCTAGGAATTTAAAGAATTTACAGCAAACTGGCATTTTGCTACATTAAGCCTAAATCCGGCCTGAGCAACAAATCCAATACCTCCTCGAGATGAGCAAGATGTTTCTCAAAAGATTTGGAATACACCACCACATCATCAAGATAAGCAAGGGCGTGTTTCCCCAAAGTTGGGCTGAGGACAGCATTTATAGCCCTTTGAAATGTTGACGATGCAGTTGCAAGACCAATGGCATCTACGAAAATGAAATAAGCGAAACCCGTCGCTAAAAGCAGTCTTTGGTCTGTCCTTGGGTTCCACCTCGATCGTCCAATAGGCTGACTTTGTATCTAATGCGGTAAACCATTTAGTGCCTGAAAGTTCGTCAATGGTTTGGTCTAACCTCGGCATGGGGTATGCATCTGCTACCGTGACCCTATTCAGTTGACGGTAATCTAACACAAAACCGAATTCCCCCGTCCTTCTTTCTGACCAAACCACGGGAGATAACCATGGGGATGTAGATGGCTCTATAACCCCGTCTAACAACATCCTATCACACTCTTCCCGAATCTTCGCACGGGCACTCTCAGGGAGCCTCCACTGCCGAGTGCGTATTGGCTGCGCACCGGTGGTGGGGATACAGTGCCTAATGTTAGGGATCTTCCCAAAGGAGCAGATTCGTCGAACAATACCGAATGGTTTTGCAGTACTGCCAAGAGTTCATCTCGTCTGATGGATCCGAGATGATCAAGACTGGCCTGGTAATCAAAACACTCATTCCCTGAAGGTGTAAAAATGGGCAACACTTCTGCACTCGCAGATGGAAACAAATCGAAGTCGTCATGGTCATACCCAATGTCACCAACACCGAAACGATCATCAAAATCATCTGTGAAATCGTCGAACTGTTGCTGGTCCGACTCGCAGGTTTCGTTCATAGCATTAACAGCGCCTCCAGAACCATCACCACCAAAACATTGAAAACGAGAATTAAGGTCATAAGAACAATTAAAACCGTTATCATAAGAACAATTAAAATCACCACCACCATTAAAGCAAACATTTCCCTCATCGTCATTGTCACTTTTCGGCAAGGTATCCTTATGAGACTCGTAAACACCATCTATTGATTCTAAGTGCGCAATGGGCATCCTTGCTGCAATATGATGGCACATGACGATCATTGACAAGCCAAATTCGTACCCGATCTCCGTCAATTCTATTAGGCTACGCGGAATTAAAACTTGGGCAGTCAAGCCGTAACCATAGCAACCACTTGACATTCCTCATTGAGACTATGCCGGACACAAACATCCCAGTATTTGGGGGACAAACTACCGTCTCGGCGCAAAATACTGGTGTGGTACCATGAACGGACTAATCTGCGCCATATTAGGCCTACGACACACTGCAAGTACCTTAATAGCCAAAGATGGACAATCAGTAAAATTCAATTTAAACCTTAAACCATTGAGTGTGACATAATTACGCACGGGAGAGTGATATGCTATTAGCCTGAAGTTAAAACGGCGTAGCCAGTCCATTCCAAGTAAAAACATCTCCCGGAAAGCTTACATCATTAGATACAATGTCAACAGTGTGATGACAGGAAACCTCCTCGCTAAGTTGGAAGAACAAGCTCACATTCTGCAACGTACGAAATGAGTGGCCCGATGCTCCTCGCAACGTACGACAGGAAGGACGGAATGAACGGAGATTTAGTTTTTCCTTCATACTCTCCTTAAGGAGGGTTATCTCTGATCCTGTGTCAATAAAGCACGTGCACGCAACCCGTTAATGCGTAGCGTTATCAAAGGTCTGCCGGTTTTAATTTTATCTGTGACAGGTGCAGTTTTGCGTTGCTGCATCTCTACACAAACAAATTGTCGCGTGTTCCGGGGTATTCGCCGCGCGAGAAGCTGAGAACGGTCGCGTCCGCGGGCTGTCGAAAAGGGACAGTTTCATTAAGTGGCCTGTCCGGTTACAGGTGTAACACCGGAGTAAATTGTTTCTCCCCGGAGTCGTATTTTGCCTCCCCCTACAGTCTTTCGTGTCATGGGTGTGCGAATTATGATATGCACAGAAACGCGGTGGTTGGACGCGCGGTGACATGGCGGTTGCTCTATTCCCCATTACCTTATTACCGTGGTCCGAATATTCACATTCTTGCGCCGCATCTATGAGTAATTGCAGAGGGTCATCCTCTTTCAGGGCTAACGCCTCTCTTAGCCACTGAGGAAGTCCCTGCAAGAAGATGCGTCTTATCAATGCATCCGGCACTCCGATTGAACGGGGGTAATCACGCGCGCCCTGGTACACTACGGACTCTATGATAACGAAAAAGTCAATCGGCGCCTGACCAGGAGCAAGGTTATAATTATTCAGGTGGTTGAGAAATCGATGAACGAGCATGTACCCCTGAATTTCGTGCGCAGTTTTTCTTTAAATTCAACCCATGAGATGATGTTATCGAAGACAGGAGAATTGACAACAAGTTCCGCAGTACCACGACATAAGGTTCGCGCTGCTCTGATAAACGACTCGTCTGTCCGCGGCTGCGTAATGTTTCTATCTGTCGGAGCCACGATTC
Organism: Penaeus monodon; assembly: GCF_015228065.2. Lineage (NCBI taxonomy): Eukaryota > Metazoa > Arthropoda > Malacostraca > Decapoda > Penaeidae > Penaeus > Penaeus monodon. Next base: position 43,920,176 of record NC_051398.1, read on the forward strand.
TACCTCCTGATTTCTTTTGAGAGGTTGAGATGCTGGCGTATCAGCCCTAAAGTGAGGAATTGCTCTTTATGAAGTACGTATTCTATTTGCGGACGTGCTTCGGATGTAACGAATGATCATCGTACTATTCTGGACCAGGGCTGAGTACTGTGCCTGTAAACTGGCATTTGCTCACTAAGCTGTTGGAATTTTTGTGTCAATTCCTCGTACATCGGAAGATCTAACTGTTCACGCGACGGCATCCGCGGCAATTCACGCGTTGATCCCTGTGACCCATTATCTTCCCTACGGGGTGAACTCGTTCTAGATGTCCCGGCCATTTCTCCGTCATGTTTCATTTAGACCGTCTATCATACTGACTTAACGCGGGTTTAAACAAAAACAAGCAAGCAAAACAAGGTGACGCTAACCTCCCACTGTCACAAGCAAAGATCGTCAGAGCAGACGGTACTACTCGTACAAGGAACACTAACGACTCACCGCTCGGCACCACGTAATGGATCGTATCCCACGCTCGCCACCAAATAATTAACCGTATGCAAGTTGTAGCAATCGGCGTTGTTGATTCCTCGCAAAGATTTAAGAAAAGGTCACGCTGCCACCACCCATTTAATTGCCGTATGGGAACGGGTGTGGTAATGGTTGTGAGGTGATAGTGGTAAAGGAAGAGTGTGAGGAGCGGAGAGATAGTGAGGGTGTCTGTGTGAGTGTATGAGAGAGAAAAGGCGTGTTAAGTGTAATGTGCGAGTAGTTCGGTATGCGTGCTTAGCCGAGAGGAGACGTGTGCGGGGGAAGACTTCCCTAACGCAGTGTGGTGCGGCGGTATGTGTCATATACTCATTACAGTCACCTGCCGTCCATCCCGCTTACAGCCTCAGGTCCTGTTCTTTCAACGTACATCACGAGTTATATTGTAAAAAGTTGTTAATATCCTTTATTAAAATGAGGTAAAACACGAACAAAAGGAACATAAAATTGAACACAAACGTAAAAGGAACACTAAAATTAACACAACGTAAAGGGAAAACTAAAATTGAACACAAACGTAAAAGGAACACTAAAACGCTTAATAAATTAAAATATAAAACACAAATAAAACACACACGCAAGAACTTAAAACACGAAGTAAAAAGGGAGGCACCGGTCTATAAATCATTAGCTTTTCTAACGCCACACAAGTATCTCCTGCTGACCTAATTTGGAAGTTTCTCACGACCACTTAGCTTACTAGAAGGCCCATTCCGGGGTTCCTTTCTGAACAGCAGTTCCAAACCTTGGTCTGCCCACTCCGACCAAGCTGCCCAATCTCTCTAGCCTGTCTCTCGTGTCTTCCCTTGTACCTCTGGCGCGGAAAAGGCATAACTAAGGATTGGAATCTTCAAAACTAATTATATTAAAACCATATTAAAAGAACTTAAAAGTAGTCAAATAAAATATGTAAAAGACAATAAAAAGGAATAAATGATGAATACTACAGTAAAAATAAAATAGATTCCTCCTCTCGTATTTAACTAATTTCGTAAAACATTATCCAGTTCTGTCGTATGTGGGTATATAAATAAATACACTAAAAATAATCTTGTAATAACCATAAAACAAGATAGAATAGACGGTAAAAATAAGGTAGGTGCAGTCGCGTTTTCTTCCAAGCGGTTTCTTTCCACGCTGTGGAGCCTCGGGGCGAATACGGAGATCCCCCCGGGAGATAAATCGACTCCAAGCACCGTCTTAGTGGCTGTTTTCATATATTTTTTTTCCATGCCTGCGGGAGAGGTAGAGTGAGAGGGAGTTTACGGTAAAGTTTCGTCGTCGTGTTCACGGCGGAAACCGTGATTCACGACACAGACTGATCGTGGGCAGGGGAGGAGTGGGAGGACTGGGTTTGGAGGGAGGGGGGTGAATTCTCCTGTGAGTGATGCTTCCTCTCCGCATTCCTGTTTCTGAGTCGGCATCATGTCTTGGTCAATCAATTTGCTGATGATAGACTGCTGGTCACAGGAAATCTGTCTTGTTTTCGGTGATACCTTGATTGATTAGAGCTGGTGTCTGGGTGCCTTGGTGTCTTGGTTTGTGGAAAAAAAATTCACTAAAGGCGTGGATTTTTTTGGTGGTGACCAATCTGTAGTTGGAATGTTTGTTGTTGCGAACACTAATATGTTATTAATCAAACACTGATCAATCCCTGTATGCACGAAGACCATTATCATCCCGTGTCGCGTCCCTTGGTTTTCTAGAGTCTGATAAGTCTAAAATGATGTTATGAGCCTAATTAATTTCTTCAGGGCTGTACTACGTCTTTATATGGTCGCACAAGACCATCCTTGCCCATGATCTCTTTGCTGCGATAAAGCATTATCAATCCACTGTTTTCATTGCTATGTTTGGAAGGGATGTCAGGGTTGTTAAATAGCCTGAACTCGCTGGGCGGAGGGGCAGCCTTGACCCCGGCTGTTGTGGGGGTGCCCATCATCATGGGCGGGGGGGGGGCAGCTTTTGACCCGCGCTGCCGAGGGGCCCGTGGCCTTGGGCGGAGGCCCCGTTACCCTGGGGAGGGGCCATGATACCCTGGGCCAAGGTCACTCGAGCTCGAGCGAGCTGCCCGAGGAAGCACCGGGGAAGCCCCCTGGCTGGCCCCTCGACCCGGGGAGGGGAGGCAGGTTGACCTCTGACTTTGCGGGACCATGAGGCGGCGTGGTTTGCTGAGCAAGAAAGAGAGAGAAGAGAGACAGACAGACAGATAGAGAGACAGACAGACAGACAGACAAGACAGACAGACAGACAGACAGACAGACAGACAGACAAACAGACAGACTTACAAACTTACAGACAGAGACTATCTTACAGACAGACTGACTGACTTACAGACAGACAGACTGACTTACAGACATACAGGCTGACTTACAGACAGAGAGACTGACTTACAGACAGACTGACTTACAGAGAGACTGACTTACAGACAGTCAGACTGACTTACAGACAGAGAGACATACTTACAGACAGACATCATTATTTGTGGAAAAAGTATGAATTAATATCTTCACAATACAAGAGATGTATCTGACCCGTTACGATTATATCTCCGTCAGAAATACACGTTTTTCTGACGAAATTACAAATGTAATCGGTCTAATACATCTCTCAAATCTATCAAATCTATCACATCTATCAAATACATCTCTCGTATTGTGAAGATATTCATTCCTATTCATACCTTTTCTACGTTGTTAACATGAATACAGTTCATAAGTATTATTATCATTATCATAGTTTTTATTATTATTATTATCATTGTTACTATTATCATTATTATTATTTTTTTTTATTATTATTATTACTATTATTACTATTATTTTGTATTATCATTATAGTTGTTCTTGCAGTTAACATTATTAGCAATATTATTACAATTATTACTATTATTATAATTATTATCATTATCATTACTATTATCATTATTGCTGTTGTTATCCTCATCATTATTATTATTGTTACTTTTATTATTATTACTCTTATTATCATTACTATTATTTATCAGCATCAAAATACCATTACAATTAAATATTCTAGTTTGATTCCATTTGTTAAAATGGATTTCTTGGTGTGACATACTGTCTGTTTCATTTTGCTTCTAAATGACCCCCTGTGTGCAAGGAATGGCCGGAGTTACCATCCACTGGCGGCGAGGGATTTGAACGCGGGTCAGCAAGATTGCTAGACGAGATCGCAATATTAGGTCAGTGACTTAGACTATCCTCCGATTCCCCCCGCTTCCTCCTCCTCCTTCACCTCATACCCCACGCCTCATCTTCATCCTCATACCCCACACTTCATCCTCATCCTCATACCCCACACCTCATCCTCATCTTTATACCTCCAATCTCATCCTCTACCCCCACCTCATCCTTATCCTCATAATCCCACCTCATCCTCATCCTTATTCCTTATACCCAACCCTCTCATCCCCCGCATCCTTCTCATACCACTCCTCATCCGCATATCCCACCTCAGCCTCATCTTACCCAACACCTCACCTCACTTATACCTATCCTTTATTGTGCATATCACCCAAGCCTAATTAGAGACTGTATCATGCTACAGATAGAGCGTATTGTCATATTGGATTAAGTGCATAATTTGCATGCTGGAGTTATGTGGAATAGATGAGCTACTTTCTTCGTGTAAGAAAATGATAATAATAATTGGATAACCTTATCTGTTCATGTGAAGAAAATGTATTTATGAAACATGCAGTAAGTAAATGCAGTTTCTAATTTATCCAACTGATTTATTGTAAATAACGTTACGTAATAATTTGTGTAGGTGGCATTGATTCAATTATTGATGAACAAAGGGTAAAGCGTAATAGATTCGTGAGATTTTACCACAGTTGCCTTCTAATCATCGATAGATATTACCCTCCCCCCACTTCCACAGTCGTTGTTATATTTCCATATCAGTGTGTGTGTGTGTGTGTGTGTGTGTGTGTGTGTGTGTGTGTGTGTGTGTGTGTGTGTGTGTGTGTGTGGAGAGAGAGAGAGAGAGAGAGAGAGAGAGAGAGAGAGAGAGAGAGAGAGAGAGAGAGAGAGAGAGAGAGAGAGAGAGAGGAGGTGTG
>NC_051398.1:43944787-43947287 GCF_015228065.2 Penaeus monodon
TATATATATATATATATATATATATATATATATATATGTATTACAAATAGAGAAAGAAAAATTACAAACACTCCACCACTTTTAATCACACATATATAAACAAACAAATAAACATTCAGCAAATACAATAGAAAGTGTAATTACTATTGAAAACAATTCTGAATTCTCACCGGGAGAGTCTCATCATTGCCCACAATCAGATTACTTACATATGCTGAAACTTCAAATCCTAAAGGAACGGAATTGATCAGTGCCACGTGTCTTTGGGACCAATAAGCAGATGAGGCAAAATTTGTGGTAGGGTGTATTTTGAAAGTCTGAGAATCTAAATTTGTGACTGGTATTTTAAAGTGACTTCAAGGGAGAAGGTAGTGGTGAATTATTTCATATAGATTGTGTAGGACTTAAACCAAAGGGACATTAAACTATAGTGAATTTCTTTCTCTCTCTCTCTCTCTCTCTCTCTCTCTCTCTCTCTCTCTCTCTCTCTCTCTCTCTCTCTCTCTCTCTCTCTCTCTCTCTCTCTCTCTCTCTCTCTCTCTCTCTCTTTCTCTCGACTTTACGGTAAATATTGTTCATCATGTGCAATGAATGAATGGTTTTGAGAAGCTAGTTAATGAGGTAAGTTTATAATGAATGTAGATTTACAAGAGTCCGCCGATATCCTGAACATTTTTTTAATAACCCGATAAGTATAGTTTGGCACCTCTGGGTCGCCATTATCTATATTGATGTTTTAAACTTGTTGTCAATCGAACAAAGTAAATAAAATCTTGTTGCCATACCCCATGTTATCGAAAATATGAATTATCTGCTACACAAAAGTTAATTAAATATATATTGTTCTCAGGCCGAAATACCCTTGTGGCACCTATTACTTTGAACAGTGTACGTATTTTATATCAAACACAAAAAAACATTCATTACAAACACAACAATGAGAAATGTAATGATATATTTGCCTGCCAATATATTTCGCAGTAAACAAATGTGTTGGGACTATTAATGCGTGTTGAATTTCATCCATTTTGTGGTCTTCATAATAGTATTTCCATTCCTCGCTCTCTTTATTTGTCGTTCTCCTCTCTCTCTCTCTCTCTCTCTCTCTCTCTCTCTCTCTCTCTCTCTCTCTCTCTCTCTCTCTCTCTCTCTCTCTCTCTCTCTCTCTCTCTCTCTCTCTCTCTCTCTCTCTTTCTCTCGTAGATTCCCACACTATGTAAAGGCAATGAATAACCTTCTATTATAACTCACATTGTATTAGGGCAATTATAATCTGCAACTGAGGAGTTTTAATAACAGTATGGTACACCGCATTTCTTCGCCACCTGTTTTATAATTATACGGTCTTATTGATTTTAAACATGACATCCCTCATTGGAACCGTAAACATAAGGACCGAGTAGAATTGATTTCTTGAGCGAAAAGTGTGATAATTAGCCATGGGTTTTCCTCTAAGATCTGATATAATATAACTGTAAGTGAGAATGCACCTCTATCAGATTGGTAGGACTGTATGTATACAATTATGTTGTAATCTTTGTGTTGAGAAGTATATGTGTCTATGTGTCGTCATAATTTCTGATATGCAGTTGAAAGGTTAGAATTTGATATTCCATAATTTGAAAAGATTTTTTCGCTGATATCAAAGTTAAAGTCTTACGAGATATGACATTAGTTGTTACAAAAACACTTGATATGACATGCAGTCTTAATAACCGGATTTCATATTTCATTGATGATTTTCAGTGAGACCCGTTTCCCTCGAATAGATAACAACACGTGGAACATATTAACAACAAAAGTGATTGGATAGTTTATGAAATGCTGTGAAGGGTTTGGATTCTCCGTTCAAACTCTCTACACGAAATAGTATGATATCTAAGATGTCAATTTTGTTAGCCAAGGAACCAGTGGTTGCATAATTGAATTTACTTCGACATCTCCTCTCGTTCATTGCATTAATTGACTTTTATTATCTTTTATCTTAGTAGATGCCTGTGCCAAGATATCATCTCAGTCTTGGTCTCCTTGTTTCTTTCTGATCTGTCTCTATGTTTCACTATCTCCCTGTGTGTGTGTGTGTGTGTCTCTGTCTGTATATATGTTTCTGTCTGTGCCTCCCTGCCTCTGTCTCTCTTTGTCTGTCCGTTTCTGTCTCTGTCTCTCTCTCTGTGTATCCCTCTTCGCTTGTTTGTTTCTGACTGTGTCTCTTGTTTCCTCTCTCTCTCTCTCTCTCTCTCTCTCTCTCTCTCTCTCTCTCTCTCTCTCTCTCTCTCTCTCTCTCTCTCTCTCTCCTTCCTTTCCCCTCTCCTTCATGCTCTCTCATCATCTCCCCCATCATTCTCTCTCTCTCTCTCTCTCTCTCTCTCTCTCTCTCTCTCCTTTCCTCTCTCTCTCTTTTCACATCAACTCCTCATCTCTCGGTTCTACTCTACTCTCTCTATGTCATCTCTCTATCTTTCTCTCTTTTCTTTTCCACCTGTAAGCTATCATCTCGCTT
>NC_051398.1:43952287-43957287 GCF_015228065.2 Penaeus monodon
CTTATTATCTATCTTCTTCTATTTCTATTCTATCTTCTCTCTCCTTCTCTCTCTTCTCTCTTCTTCTTTCTCCCTCTCCCTTCTCTCTCTCTCCTCTCTCTCTCCTCCTCTCATCTCCTCTCTCTCCCCTCCTCTCTCTTCTCTCCCTCTCTCTCCTCTCTCTCATCTCTCATCATCTCTCTCGTCCTTATCCTCTAACTCTCTCTGTTTTCTTCTTTCTCTCTGCTCTCTTCCTCGACTACTCAACTCTCTCATTTCTCTCATCATATTTTACTATCATTACATCTTCTAGTCTTCCTTCCTCTCTCTCTCTTCTTCTTCTCTCTTCTCTCCTCTCTCTCTCTCTCTCTCTGTTCTTTTCTTAGAATCAATGTCAAAATTATCTTATGTCTTTTTCCTAACCTTATCTTTTTTTTTCTCGGGTTTTTGAACACACTCACCAAGTTTCCGCCACCACCACACACTAACAACACACAACATACTACACATACTACAACAAAGCAAAACAACTCTCACCTTGCCCTCTCCATTCCTCTCTCACAAATCTTAACTGAACTATTTTCCATTTAACTCATACTATCGGTGTTTTTTCTTCATAATAATTTTAATTTAAAACAAATTAACTTATCATTAAATAAATTCATTATATATTTATATCACTAATATCCTTACTTAGTATCTCCATTAAACTCTTTTTTCTTATGAATTATAAATTTTTTATATGGTATGCTTTTATAGTTAGTTATATTTATATGTTATAAATATAAAAAGCATCGAATTACAACCTTTTAACACTTTTTACATACAAATTTCATTGTACAACTTACTCACATTTTCACAAGAACGGAAATAAAAAATAATAATAACTAACAAATATAAAATGATATAACAAATAAGCTGTATGTTATTTTTTTTATGTAAACGAAATTTTGATATTACATCAATACTAAATATATATTATTTGAATTAATTTTAATTTAATGTAGATCTGTATAGTTAACTCCGAAGATTTTTCTGATTATATATATATATATATATTATATATTTATATATATATATATCATAGTATATATATATATATAATTATATGTATATTAATATTTATTATATATATATATTATATATATATAATATATATTTATTGAAGGTATAATGAAATACATCTTCATAAAGATATTATTCATATACTTTTATACATTTACATGAAACGTACATATATGTTGTGATGTGTATATATATTATATCATATGATATATGTATGTGTGTTGTTTGATGATTATTTTATGTTTAGATGTTACGTTTGGTGTGTGTGTTGTTATGTTATATATTATATATGATATATATTATATATTGATTATATATATATTATATTATATAATGTGTATATATTATATATGATGTATATTAATAATATAATATATATATTATATAATATATTAATATATCAATATTATAAAAATAATAAATATTCATATAAAGTTTTATTGTAAGATATATTTATTTATATATCTATTTATTATTATATATATATATATATATACACAAATATATTGTTCGTGTTTTTAATTATGTATTCAGTGTTGGTGTGTTGTGTGTGTTAGTTTGTTTTGTATTTGTAGGTATTTAGTATGGTGTGATGTGTTGTTGTTGTTGTATCTTTTTTGTTTTGTTGTTGTTTTTTCTTTTTTAGTAAATTAATATATATGATTATTTCTAAATTCTGTTCAAATTAATTTAAACAAAGGCTGTAATTTCTATAAACTTTTATTCCTTATCTTTATTACTAATCCCTTTTGTTTCTTCGGTAATCTCTGATCTTGGATTTTCTTGTTCGTTAGTCTTTCTATGTTCGTGTTTCTGTTTCTCATTCGTTTCGGGGTTTCTCTGTTTTTCTACTCTGCAGTCTTGTTTCTGTCTGCGTCGTCTTTCTCTCCATCTACTTCTTAGTCTTTTCTTTAACTCTCGATTCTCCTTCTCCGCATGACTCGTTATTCCCTCTCATCTCTCTCTCTCTCTCTTCTTCTCTTCTCTCTTCTCTCTCCCTCTCTCTCTCTCTCTCTCTTCTCTCCTCTCTCCTCTCTCTCTCCTCTCTCCTCTCTCTCTCTCTCTCTCTCTCTCTCTCCTCTTTCTCTCTCTCTTCTCTCTCTCTCTCTCCTCTCTCCTCCTCCTTCTCTCTTCTCTCTCTCTCTCCTCTCTCTCTCTCTCTCATTTTTTCTTCTCTTCTCTCTCTCCTCATATCTCTCTCATTCTCTTCATCTCTCTCTTCTCTCTCCTCATTCTTCTCAGTTAATTGTCATTTTCCTCAGAATATGTATTCTTAATTCTGCTCAAAATTCCCTTTCATTCTGGATCAATCAAGTAAATGAATTGTGAAATGAATGTTTCTTATCCTCTAAATAATTTCCATTTTCTGTCATCTAATTATCCTTTATTAATCCATTTAAATATGTATTCTAGAATAATCATTTCAATCTCATTTTTTCAGTTAGTTATTAATCATTATGCTAATTTAATGGGAATAGTTTTTATTAAAGTGCAATTTCATAGCTTTATCTTTGAATTAATAATCATAATTTTATAAATCTTTATATTATATTATAATATATATATTATTTTTTTTTATTTTTTATATGGCTTTGATTGTATTATCTATAGTGTAATTTTTATTGTTTTTTGTTTGTGTGGTGTTGTGTGTGTGTTGTGTGTGTGTGGTGTGTGTGGTGTGTTATGTTGTGTTGTGTGTGTGTGTGTTGTGTGTGTGTGTGTTGTGTGTGTGTTTGATATCATAGTTATATAGTTTTGTTTGTGTATGTGTGTGTGAAATTGTAGTTTTGATACATAGATAGAATCTATTGGGTAGAATTGTTCGAATAAACGAATTTTTGAATGTTCATGTTAGTTCATGTAAGTTTTTGATTAATTTGTGTATTCTTTTTTTCTGTTCGATTCATATGAAGTTAGTCCTTTTGTTCGTAAATTTTGAAATTTCAGGTTTTCTTCAAGACAGGATTAGCATTTTGTGAAATTTTTGAAAGAAAGTTTCGACTAATTCAATAGACCGTGAAGATTTTTAGATCCCCCCCTTTTCTCATTCCTTTTAACAATCCTGGATCGTCTTCTTTAGCTCTCCCTCCCTTCTCTCTCTCTCTCTTTCATTCTTCTTCTCTTTCTTCTACCTCTTCTCTCTCTTCTCTCTCTCTCCTCTCTCTCTCTCTCTCTCTCTCTCTCTCTCTCTCTCTCTCTCTCTTCTCTCTCTCCTCCTCTCTTCTTCTCTTTCTCTCTCTTTCCTTCTCTTCTCTCTTCTCTTCTCTTCTCTCTCTCTTCTCTCTCTCTCTCTCTTCTCTTCTTCTCTCTCTCTCTCTCTCTCTCTCAACGTTTTTCTTAATTTCATATTTCCTCAAGTAAATATGTAATCTAGAAAATTCATGGCTCAAAATTCGTTTTCAGTTATTCTTGCAAATCAAGGTAAATGGTAATTGTGAATCAGGAAATGTTTGTTAGTCTCAAAATGAATTTCCACTTACTCTGGGAATCGTGATAGAAAGTAAAATAAATCAGAGAAATGAATGTTAGTCAAATTATATCCATTTATTCATATATTCATTTATTCATCAGATGTATCCATTTATTAATCCATTTATTCCTAGGCTTTCTGAGAACTGATATTAATCCTATAAGCCTGCAACTTTTCATACGGCTTTCACTCTCTGCTGCAATTTAATGGGAATCAGTAAGTTTTTCATAGAAAGTGGCTTTAAATCGATATATATATATATATATATATATATATATATATATATATATATATATATATATATACATATATATATTTATTTATTTATTTTTGTATATGGCTGTGTGTGTGTGTGTGTGTGTGTGTGTGTGTGTGTGTGTGTGTTTTGTGTGTGTGTGTGTGTGTGTGTGTGTGTGTGTGCGGAGAAACGACTCTTCCACTCAGCTCTTTAGATTGTCATGGCAACCGCAGATTGCGACATCATGCTAGTGTGACCCTTTTGCGCCTCATGACCTTTTCCTGGCAGCAGAGAGGCTGAGCTAAGTATTTTGCAATTGTACTTAAATGCGTCTATGAAGAAGAAATTACGTTAGTTGGATACATTTTTTTCCGCAGTCGCGTTTGGATGATAGCAACTAATAACTTTTTTTTTCACTCAGTATGGTCACTTTATTTAGAAAATTTTATTATTCTTTGGATTTTTCTTATATTATACCGTAGGTGTGGAGTTATAGCGTAGATTTTTCATCCTATCTAAGTTTGATGATATATTTAACAATTCAAAAATTTTCCTTAACGCTCTGGGGATCAAAATTTACTTTCATTTTTTTTCTTTTACTCTGAATTTACTTTTTTTTCTTTTTTTCTTTTTTTTTTGCTTTTTCAAAATTTCCTTTCATTCATCAATATCTACTGTCATTTTTTTCTTTTTTTCAGAATTTCCTTTCATTTTCTCTTTTTCCTGACCTTTCTTTTACTCGTAGCCTCTAGAAAACAGCAAAGTTAATTATATAAATTAATTTCTTTATTCTTTAGTATCAAATTCTTTGACTTTCTTTATTCCCTTTTCACTTTGACCTCCTTTGGCATTTCTCTCAAATACTCAAGGTCCTTAAATCTATTCAGTGCTTTTCAATTTTCTTTCTTGTTGCAGGCGATTATGTTTTGCAATTTGTGCAATACTTTTTCATTTGTTTAGAGCTTTTTCGCTGTATTCATTAACGTTACTGAATAAGTATTTGTGTTTATGTATATCCCTGTGCATTTATGTCTATATCTATTCGTTTATTTATTAGTATATCTATTATTTTTGTGTCTATATCTATCTATTTCTGTAGCTACTTATCTCCTCTCTCTCTGTCTCTCTCGTTCTATCTATCTATCTATCTATCTATCTGTCTCTCTTTCTCTCTCTTCTTCTCTTTCGCTCTCCCTTCCCTCCTCTTCCTTTCTTGTTTTCTCTCTGTCTCTGATCAATATGTCGGTA
>NC_051398.1:43977287-43985738 GCF_015228065.2 Penaeus monodon
CCCCACGCACACCAAAAAAACCCCCCCCCCCCCCCCACCCCCCACCACACACCCCCAAAACGCAAAACACACCACACACACACCACACACAAAACACACACAATATATATATATATATTTATATATTATATAAAATTAATATATAATATATATTATATATTTTATTTTTTTTTTTTTTTTTTTTTAATTTTTTTTACCCCCTTTTTCTTTTTTTTTCTTTTTTTTTTCTTTTTTTTCTTTCTTTTTTTCCTTTTTTCTTTTTTTTTTGTTTTTTTTTAAAACTTTTTTACAAAGAACGATAATCGCTAGATAAAATCCAAACAAAATTTTTTTTATGGTTTGGGGTCGCTTTAAATCTTTTAACAAAAACTTTAAAATCCACACACAAAATAATACGAATTATGGAGGTCGGTAGCATAGTTTTTGCACAAGCCCAAAGCAATTAAAAACCCCACAGGATTTTTCACACACAAACGTGATCTAAGTTTGAACGATTTTGTAATAACCCTCTATTGGGGTAAAAGAAAAAAGGCAAAAACAAAAAGCAAAAAAGGGGGGGGAAAAAACAAGAAGGAGACAGAGAAAAATAAGAAAACAAATGAAAGAGAGAGGGAGCGTTTTGGATGGGGGGAAAAAGGGTTTTATGTGGTTAAAACCTTGAAAAAAAAAGAAACAGAGAAAGAGGAACGGAGAGAGAAGAAAGAGGGGGAGAAGGGGGAGGGGAGAGGGGCCCGAAAAAAAAAATACAGAAAAACAGATACAGGGGAAAAAACACCCCACACACATCAAATTTATATAGTTTGTGTGTATTTTAAAATTTAATATTAATATATAAAATATATATAATAAAATATATATATATATATAATATTTTAAAATATTTTATTATTATATATATATAATATATATGAATGGTAAAGCATTTTTCCCCGTGTATACTATGGAAAAAAAAACCCACAATAAAAAAAAACTAGATTTTTTTGAAAATAAACCATTTTTTTTTTAAATACACACACACACACACACACACACACACACACACACACACACACAAAACACACACACACAAAACAAAACACACCACCCAAAAACACACACACACACACACACACAAACATTTTATATATAAAATATTTTTATATATTATATATTTATATATAGTTATATATAAAATTATATATTATTTATTTATATTTTATTTTGCAGCTTTTTAAAAAGCTTTTTTAAAAATTGGGCAATTGTATTCAACGGCACAGAAAATGATTTTAGGTGAGATATATTGAAAAGTTTTTTAACTTTGGGTTAAAATCATTTAAAATATCGTAATTGTGTAAGTTTTTATTAAAAAAAAATTGTCCAAATAAATTTTCAACCCACCACACACAGGCTCACAAATACAAAACACGACACACAGATCCCTACAAACACACCACAAAACACACACACACACACACACACACAAACACAAAACCAACACACACACCCCACACACCCCACACACACACAAAACACACACACATCTACACAACACACACAAAAAAAAAAACCCAAAAAGGAAAAGAAACATAAAAATTTAAAAAACAAAATTTCACCCCAAGAACCCCTTTTCCACTTTTTATGATTTCCCCGCCCCACACCCTACAAAAAAGGGGACAAGAGAGGGAAATATTATTTATACACTGTAATGGCTGGTTCATACCCCGATATTGTGTTCATTCCAAATATTTAAAGTACTTTTGACAAATTATATTTTTGGGTCAGGGTTTTATTATTTTGATTTTGGGGTTGTTTTTACCCATTATATATATTTAAACTTTGAGACGAATATGTAAAAAAAACTTTTAATAACAGTAAGGCTTTTCAATCGTGGTGGTTTTTTTAATAAAAAAGGATACCTGAAATTTAGAAAGTAATTTAGACATTCAGTCAGAAATAAAGGGGTTTTCCCCAAAAGAAATTATTAGGGAAAAAGTAAAACAGCAGACGGAATTTTAAAACTCCGGGCGAAACATTCATAAAGTAATGATAATTATTTTTAATTTTATTTCTTTAAAATTTTATTAAGGGGAAATTTAATTTAAGACATTTTTTGGGGCAAAGTTTTCCGGGCTTTTTATTTTGCTTTCAAATAATTGTTTTGGGTTTTTTTTTTTTTTTTTTTTACTTTAGTTTTAATTTTTTATCAATAGACTTTAAGTTATTATTTTTTTATTCCCTCATCATTGTTATTTTCCCTTATTTATTCGCCATAATCATTAATACTGTCATCAAAATTATAATTATTATTACCACTATCATTGTTATCATCATCATCATCATTATCATTACTATTATTAGTTTAGTTTATTATTATTATTGTTATTATTATTATCAATATTATTATCATTTTTTGTTTTTTTTTTTATTTTTATTATTATTATTATTATTATTATTTTATCATTATTATCTTTTTATTTTTATTATTTATTATTTTTTATCAAATTTTTATCATTGTTTTTTTTTGTGGTTTTTATTTCATTATAATCATTATTATTATCGTTATTATTTTATTATTGTTATTAATATTATTATTATCATTATTAAAATTATTATTATTATTATTTTTTATTTAATTAAAAATAAATTTTAATTTAAAAATTTTAAAAATTATTATTATTTTTATTATTATTATTTTTTATTAATTTATTATGATTATCATTATCATTATCACTGTCATTTCATTAAATTTTTATTTTTTATTGTTATTATTATTATAATTAAACTAGTAAATAGTTTCTATTTTTTTATTGTTTTCATCATCATTTTTATTATCATTACATTATCATTTCCCTTATCATCATCATTATCATTATCATTATCTTAAACAAAAAATAAAATTATTATCATAAAACATTATTAATTTATTATCATTAAACACGGTATTGTATAGTCCCTTTTCATTGTCCTTTTTTATCATTTTTATTTTTGTTTTTATTATTATTATTTTTATTTTTTATTATTTTTATTTTTTATTTTTATTTTTATTATTTTGTTTTTTGTTTTTTTAATTTTTTAATTTATTATTATTATTATTATTATTATTATTATTATCATTATTATGATGATTATTATTATTACATGGTAGAAGTAGTACTAGAATTGTTGTTATTGTTCTTATGATCTTTTTGCTTCTCCTTATTCTTGATATTCAACGCAAAACAGTGTTGTAAAATTTACAATGTAGTCATCGTCATTACTTTTACCTATCGCAGCACAAGAATTTTGTTACGGGGAAGAAATTAAGTGTCTAGTGGTTTCGATCACTTTTACGAACATTAATATATCTGTTAGTATTTCAAAATACTGTGGTTTGTTTTGTTACGATTTGTTTTGTTACCCGCACACACAAACACATACACAATTTCTCATGCACTCATGCAGATATAGACACACACACACAAACGCATGTGTGGCTTTCACATCCCTTCGGAAGATCAGCAAAATCCTTATTTTTCTTTTATTTTTATCATCGTACATCTTTAAGGGTTTTGATTTAATTTGGAAAGGGGGATACAAGCAAAACATTTTCCCCAACCCGGTTTGAAAAAAAAACAATAACGAATAACGAATTATCCATACTAATATCAGCTTTTGGCTCAAAACGAATGCAAAAGACAAAATATCTTAAGAAACAGCAATCATGGGAAAGGGAACCATTTAAAAAACAAACAAAAAATTATCTATACATCAATTTTTTCCCCCTTGCCCCCTTTACTAAATTTAAAATTCCCATTTCGGAAGCAGACAGCCAAGTTTTTTCTCGCGCAAATTTTCAGGGAAAATTTGATTTTAAATTAAATCAGGGGAACCATTTCACCCCAAAAAATTTCCGACCCTGGCCACTGATTACTATTCCTCTTTCCAACATCATTTTTCTCCTGTTTTTTTTTAAAAAAGTTCCCCCTTTTAATTTCTTTTTTAATTTTTTCTTCCCAAAAAAAATCCGTTTTTCATATTTTTTTTTTTTGGGTTTTGTTGTTAGTGTCCCCTAAACCCCGTGATTTTTCCTCTGCAATTAGGGAAATTTTAAATTTTTGGGCCCGGGATTTAAATTTTCAAATTTTTTACTATGGGACAACCGTAATTTTATTCGTTTTTCCCTTTATGCAGCGTTGATTATAATGTGGACATCTATGAAACACTTACCTAATTTAAGAAGAAATATGATTTGAAATATTATTATTTGTCTATCGTACTCAACTTTTTTCAGGATATATGTAAGTTTGTCTCCTTATTTTTTGTGTTTTGTATAAATTTGGCAAAGGGGTTTTTACGGCCAAATCTGTCTGAAGGGGATTGGAAATTTTTACTACCCCTAAAAAGGGTTTTTTGTGTGTTTGGGGTGGTTTTTGGATACCGTGTGTGCCCCACCCACAAAATAACACACACACACACACACACCACACACACACACACACACCCACACACACACAACAAAACACACCACCCACCCCACACACATTCGGTAACCTAGGGATCTCTCTTCCCAAAAAGCAAAGCAAATGAGCTGTTTTCCCCCAAAAATGAGAAAAGGGGGGCGCTGATTAGGAGGGAGGGCACCTTCCGGCCCGGCGGGGCATAGCGGCGGGTTGAGAGCTTTTTTTAACAGGGAAAATGGGGGCCCCTTTTATCGAGCGGAGCAGCCGAGACGCTCCCTTCCCATTTTTTCTGCCGGGGGAGGTTGCATTTATAGGTCCTTTTGTGTATTTGCTCAACTTTCTGGCCCTCTTTTCGGTCGTTTGTTTTCCCTTTAGGGATTTTTTTTTGTATGCATGCATGATTATATTTTAAAATATATATATATATTATTAAAATATATAATATATATATATATAATAATATAATAAAATTTTATAATTATATATATATATATAATATTTTTTTAAAAATTTTAAAATATGATATTTTAAAATATATATTATCATATTTTAAATTATATTAAAATAAAATAATTTTTATTTTTAGGGATTTGTGAGTGATAAAAAAAGGGATAATTTTTTTTAAAAACTGAAATTTGATATATTTTCTGCCCTGCCCTTTTCCCGCCTGCCTGCCCTGCCTTTCCCTGCCCCGCCCTGGGCCCCGCCCTGGCCCCGCCTAAACCCGCCCCCCGCCCGCCTGCCCTGCCTGCTTTTCCCTGCCTGGCCTTCCTGCCCCGGCCCGCCCTGCCCCGGCCTGCCTGGCCTGCCCTGCCCTGTCCCCCTTTTCCCCGCCCCTTGGGCCCCGCCCCCTGGGCCCCGCCCCGCCTGCCCTGCCCCGCCCTGCCTTGCCCCCCCTGCACGCATGCCTTGCCCTGCCCTGCCCTGCCCTGGGCCCCGTCCCTTTTTAAAAAATAAGAAACACCAAGTCACAAAAAATTTTACATATTCTTTATTCCACTTTAAGGGTTTACCGATTTTTAAACCCCTAAGTTAGCGTGGGTACTTTAGAACCGACATATACTACTTCATTAACCTATTTTTTTAAAGTTTCCCCAGAAGTTCTCAACGTGCTTGGTGAAGAAAAGAGAGAGGGAGGGGAAAAAAAAACCCGGGGAAAAGAAAAAGAAGAAAGAGACAGAGTAAGGGTAAAACCCGGGAAAAAAGGAGAAGAGAAAAGAAAATAACAAACAAGTTTAAACTCCCCAGTTTTCCCTTTTTCCCGTGAAAAAACAAAAAAAAAGAAAAACACACAAACCTGGAAACAAGTAAGATTTTCCTGCTTCATTTAAAAACAAAAAAAAACAATAGTTTTCCCTATTAAAACCCCAAAAAAAGGTCTCATTTTTTTATTACTTAAAAAAACAAAAACACCCTTTTTTTTGGAAACCCCAAAAAACGCTGTTAACCCGGGCTATAGTTTTGGAATCATTTTTCTATTATGGGATAAAAAAAATTGGGTTTAGCAGGGGAAGGTAGGGATAAAATTTCAAATACGTATTACATTTATTTTTTGGGAATTGGAGAGCATGGACTTTTTAAATTTTTCATATTCCCTAAACAAAACCAATCGAAAATAAACCCTTGTTTGACTTTTCCCGGCTAAAAAAAAGGAACATATGATCTTACCACAAACATGTTTTTAAAAAAATCGACATCTGACTGGAAAAAGTAACGTAGCACCAAATGTATCTCCGCATAAAATAACCCAAAAAAAAACGTAGACTACTGAGCCCAAAATAACCCCTAAAACAAAAACAACCCAAAAAAATGGGGAATAAATGATCTCATAAAAGCACCCCCAATCTATAACGTTTCCAATAAAAGAAAATCAAAAGCCACGGCCGACACCCCCCGGGGGGGAAAATGGGTGAAGATTCCCTCAACACGTTTAAAGGAAAAAAGACATTTAAAGCTTAAAAAGCCGCAAGCAGGAAACTCAGGGAACCCCTAACGACGCAAATTTTTTGAGCCCCAAACACTGAGTATGTTTCCCGGTTAGAAAGGGGGGTGGGGGTTTTCGAAAAAAAATTAAAAGAGAGAGAAACGTCCCATTGGGATCTGCGGGCGATTTTTTTTGAAGGAAAAAGGGAGAGGGAGGGAAAAAAGGAAGGGGAGAGAGAGAAAAAAGGGAAGGGGAGAGAAAGAAGGAAGGAGAGAGAAAGAAAGGAAAGGGGGGGGAGGAAAAAAAAAAAAGGGGAAAAAGGGAAAGGGAAAAAAGGGAGGAGAAGGGAAAGGGGGAAAGGAAGGAAAGGGGAGGGGAAAGAAAAAAAGGAAGAAAAAAAGGAAAAGGGGAAAAAAAAAAGGAAGGAAAAGGGGAAAAAAAAGAAGGAAAAGGGGAGGGAGAGGGGAAAAGAAAGAAAGGGGGGGGGGGGGGGAGAGAAAGAAAATGGGGGAGAGGGAGAGGGAAAGGGGGGGAGGGGGTGAAAAAGGAAGGGGAGGGAAAAGAAAGAAGGAAGGAGAGGGAGGGGAGAGAAGAAAAAGGGGAGGGAGGGAAAGAAGGAAGGAGGGGGGAAGGGAAAAAAAAGGGGGAAAAGGGGAGGAAAAAGGAAAGAAGGGGAAAAAAGGGGGGGCTAGGGGGGGGGGGGATGTGGGGAGGGTGGGAGCCCAAAAGGATGGTTTTAAAATTTTAAACGTTTAAAAAAAAACTTTTTGATAAAAAAAAGTATTTTAAAAATACGACAGGCCAGAACACTTAAAAATAAAATTAATAAAAAAAAAAAATGAATTAATCCCCTTTTTTTTCAAAAACTGTACCAAGGACCCTTACAAAACTTCATTTGCATAATGTTAAAGATACCTTAGTCCTCGAAAACCGTTTATTACCCATGAAAACAAAAGCCCTGTTCAGTTTTCATACATTTTACATCAAAATAAACCAGTGAAAAGGCATGTTTACTAAGCTATCTCTCTCGTCCCTTTAATCAGGTGATTTGTTAAACGTGAGGCAACTTATACTAAAATACCAAAAAAAAAAAAAAATACTGCTGCGTCCTATTCAAACGGTAGAATACCAATAGAGATTTTGTTGATTCTGTAGTTTTTGTACTTTCTGTGAATTTATTTGATTGTTATTGATTATATTAGTCATGAAATTAAGAAAATGTATATTGCCGTTACTGCTATTGTGATATAATGATGGGCGATGATTATAAAATGGCAAGTATCGCCCAAAAGAGTTAAACAGAAATGGAAATAATAATAATAATAATAGTGATGGGTGTAGTAATAACTATAACCATGATAACTATAATATATATAATATATATAGATAGATAGATAGATAGATAGATAGATCTATCTATCTATCTATATATATTATATATATTATAGTTATCATGGTTATAGTTATTACTACACCCATCACTATTATTATTATTATTATTTCCATTTCTGTTTAACTCTTTTGGGCGATACTTGCCATTTTATAATCATCGCCCATCATTATATCACAATAGCAGTAACGGCAATATACATTTTCTTAATTTCATGACTAATATAATCAATAACAATCAAAATAAATTCACAGAAAGTACAAAAAACTACAGAATCAACAAAAATCTCTATTGGTATTCTACCGTTTGAATAGGACGCAGCAGTATTTTTTTTTTTTTTTTGGTATTTTAGTATAAGTTGCCTCACGTTTAACAAAATCACCTGATTAAAGGGGACGAGAGAGATAGCTTAGTAAACATGCCTTTTCACTGGTTATTTTGATGTAAAATGTATGAAAAACTGAACAGGGCTTTTGTTTTCATGGGTAAATAAACGGTTTCGAGGACTAAGGTATCTTTAACATTATGCAAATGAAGTTTTGTAAGGTGTCCTTGGTACAGATTTTGGATAAAAAAGTTATTAATTCATTATTTGTTTATTAATTGTTATTTTTAAGTCTTTGTCTCTGCCTGTCTGTATTATAAAATACTTTATTTATCAATAGATTTTTAAACGCTTTAAATATCTTAACTCATCCTCTTGCTCCCATCCTCCCACA
>NC_051398.1:43988338-43990838 GCF_015228065.2 Penaeus monodon
TACAATAGAAAGTGTAATTACTATTGAAAAAATTCTAAATTCTCACCGGAGAGTCTCATCATTGCCCAAAATCAGATTACTTACATATGCTGAAACTTCAAATCCTAAAGGAAGGGAATTGTTTCAGTGCCACGTGTCTTTGGGACCAAAAGCAGATGAGCAAAATTTGTGGTGGGGTGTATTTTTGAAAGTCTGAGAATCTAAATTTGTGACGGGTATTTTAAAGTGACTTCAAGGGAGAAGGTAGGGGTGAATTATTTCATATAGATTGTGTAGGACTTAACCAAAGGGACATTAAACTATAGTGAATTTCTTTCTCTCTCTCTCTCTCTCTCTCTCTCTCTCTCTCCTCTCTCTCTCTCTCGTCTTCTCTCTCTCTCTCTCTCTCTCTCTCTCTCTCTTCTCTCTCTCTCTCTCTCTCCCCTCTCTCTTTCTCCTCGACTTTACGGAAATATTGTTAAATCATGTGCAATGATGAATGGTTTTGAGAAGCTAGTTAATGAGGTAAGTTTAAAATAAATGTAGATTTACAAGAGTCCGCCGATATACTGAACATTTTTTTAATAACCCGATAAGTATAGTTTGGCACCTCTGGTCGCCATTATCTATATTGATGTTTTAAACTTGTTGTCAATCGAACAAAGTAAATAAAATCTTGTTGCCATACCCCATGTTATCGAAAATATGAATTATCTGCTACACAAAAGTTAATTAAATATATATTTTTTCTCAGGCCGAATACCCTTGTGGCACCTATTATTTTAAACAGTGTACGTATTTTATATAAAACACAAAAAAATATTCATTACAAACACAACAATGAGAAATGTAATGATATATTTGCCTGCCAATATATTTCGCAGAAAACAAATGTGTGGGACTATTAATGCGTGTTGAATTTCATCCATTTTGTGGTCTTCATAATAGTATTTCCATTCCTCGCTCTCTTTATTTGTCGTTCTCCTCTCTCTCTCTCTCTCTCTCCTTCTCTCTCCTCTCTCCTCTCTCATCTTCTTTTCTCTCTCCTCTCTCCTCTCTCTCTTCCTCTCTCTCTCTCTCTCTTCTCCTCTCCCCTCCTCTCTCTCTCTCTCTTTCTCTCGTAGATTCCCCACACTATGTAAAGGCAATGAATAACCTTCTATTATAACTCATTGTATTAGGGCAATTATATCTGCAACTGAGGAGTTTTAATAACAGTATGGTAAAACCGCATTTCTTCGCCACCTGTTTTATAATTATACGGTCTTATTGATTTTAAACATGACATCCCTCATTGGAACCGTAAACAAAAGGACCGAGTAGAATTGATTTCTTGGCGAAAAGTGTGATAATTAGCCATGGGTTTCCTCTAAGATCTGATTTTATATAACTGTAAGTGAGATGCAAACCCCTATCAGATTGGTAGGACTGTATGTTTTACAATTATGTTGTAATCTTTGTGTTGAGAAGTATATGTGTCTATGTGTCGTCATAATTTCTGATATCAGTTGAAGGTTAGAATTTGATATTCCATAAATTTTAAAAGATTTTTCGCTGATATCAAAGTTAAAGTTTACGAGATATGACATTAGTTGTTACAAAACACTTGTTGACATGCAGTTATAACCGATTTCATATTTCATTATGATTTTCAGAACCCTTTCCCTCGAATAGATAACAACACTTTAACATATTAACAACAAAAGTGATTGATATTTATGAATGCTTTGTGAGGGTTTGATTCCTCCCTTCAAACTCTCTACAACGAAATAGTTGATATCTAAAGTCAATTTTGTTAGCCAAGGAAACCCGTGGTTGATAATTGGGAAATTTCTTCACTCTCCTCTCGTTCATTGCATTAATTGCTTTATTTCTTTTATCTTAGTAGATCCTGTGCCAAATATCATCTCAGTCTTGTCTCCTTGTTTTCTTTCTGATCTTCTCTATTTTCCTACTCCCTGTGTGTGTGTGTGTGTTCTCTTCCCGTATATATGTTTCCTGTCTGTGCCTCCCTGCTCTGTCTCTCTTGTCTGTCCGTTCTGTCTCTATCTCTCTCTCTGTGATCCCTCTTCTTGTTTGTTTCTGACTGTGTCTCTTGTTTCCTCTTTTCTCTCTCTCTTCTCTCTCTCTCTCTCCCCTTCCCCTCTCGTCCCCTCTCTCTCCCCTTCCCCCTCTCATCTCTCTCTCCCCTCTCCTCTCCCCTCTCTCTCTCTCTCCTTCCTTTCCCCTCTCCTTCATGCTCTCTCATCATCTCCCCCTCATTCTCTCTCTCTCTCTCTCTCTCTCTCTCTTCTCTCTCTCTCTCTTTCTCTCTCTCCTCATCCTCTCTCTCTTATCTCCTCTCTCTCTCTTTTCTCTCCTCTCTCTCTCTCTCTCTCTCTCTCTCTCTCTCTCTTTCTCTTTCTCTTTTCCACATGTAAGCGAACATATCCTCGCATTGCTGCAAATAACGGAGTTAAAGGTAATGAGACTAACTTCATGAATTTTAATGGTAACAGATACATCATTATCATTATCATCA
>NC_051398.1:43995838-44003338 GCF_015228065.2 Penaeus monodon
TTTTCTCAGGTTCCGATTTAATGAAGGGATTAGTCACTTTTGTTCGTAAATCTTTGAAAGTTCTAGTTTCGTTCTCTTCATCAGAACAAGAAGGATTTATGTGGATTATTTTTGAAATCTGAGAAGTGACACTAAAGTCAAAACAGAGCCAGGCTGGAATCGACTTTTTACCCCCCCCCCCCTCCCCCTCTTCTTTTTTTCTTCTCCTCTTTCTTTCATTTTTTTTCTCTCTCTCTCTCTCTCTCCCCTCTTTCTTTTCCCCCTCTCCTCTCTCTCTCTCTCCCTTTCTCTCTCTCTCTCTCCCCCCCTTTCTTCCCCCCCCTTTCTCCCCCCCGCCCCTCCCCTTCTCCCCTTCTTCCCCTCTTTTCCCCCCCCCCCTCTCTCTCTTTTTTTCTTTTTTTCTCTCTCCCCCTCCTCTCTCCTCCCCCCCCCCCCCCCCCCCCCCCCCCCTTTTTTTTTTTTTTTTTTTTTTTTTTTTTTTTTTTCCTCTTTTCTTTCTCCTCCCCCTTTTCTTCTCTTCTCTCTCTCCCCTCTCTCTCCTCCCCTTTTTTCTCTCCCCCCCCTTTTTTTTTCTTCCTCTCTTTTCCCCCCCTCTCTCCTTCTTTTTTTCCTTTCCCTCTCTCTCTCTCTTTTTCTTTCTCTCCTCTCTCCTTTTTCCCCTTTTTCCCTCTTCTATCTTTTCCCCCTTTCCTCTCTCCCCCCCCCTTTCTCTCTCTCTCCTCCCTCTCTTCTCCTTTTCTCCGTTTTTTTTTTTTTCCGCTTTTTTTTTTTTCCCCCCAAAAAAAAAAAAAAAAAAAAAAAAAACCCCCCCCCCCCCCCCCCCCCCCCCCCCCCCCCCTTCTCTCTTTTTTCTTTTTTTTTTCTTTTCCCCCCCCCCCTATTTTCCCCCTTCTTTTTCCCTTCTCTCTTTTCTTTTTTCTTTTCCCCTTTCCTTTCCCCTCTTTTTTCTATTCTTCCCTTTCTCTTTTTCTCTTTTTTTAAATTTTTTTTCTCCTTTTTTTTTCCTCTCTTTCCCTCTTTTCTCTTGGTTTTTTCTTCTTTTTTCCTTTTTTCTTTTTCTCTTTTTTTTTCCTTCCCTTTTTTTTTTTTTTTTTTTTTCTTTTTTTTTTTCCCTTTTTTTTTTTTTTCTTTTTTTTTTTTTTTTTTTTTTTTTTTTTTTTTTTTTTTTTTTTTTTTTTTAAAAAAAAAAAAAAAAAAAAAAAAAAACCCCCTGGTGGCAACCCCGTTTTTTGGGTTTTTTTTTCTTTTTTGGTTTTTTTCTTTTTTTTTTTTTTTTTTTTTTTTTTGTCTTTTTCTTTTTTTTTTTTCTTTTTTGGGGTTCGTTCTTTTTCTTTTCTTTTTCTTTCCAATTTTTCGAAAAGATAAAAAGGGCAAAAATTTTGGGGTTCTTTTTTCCTTTTGTTATTTTTTTTTTTTTTGGTTTTTTTTTGCCAGGCCAAAAGGGGGAACACCAAACACACCCCACAAACAAAAAAATTAAACAAATACACAAAGAAAACAACCACCCAACACACCCCCCCCCCCCCCTCCTTCTCCTTTCTTAAAATTTTTTTTCTTCTTCTTACCCTTTTTTTTTCCCCCTCCCTTTTTTCCTCCCCTCTTCTTTCTCCCCTCTCTCTTTTCTTCTTTTCCTCTTCTCCTTCCTTTCCCCCCCCCCCTTTTTTCTGTTCCTTTCCCTTTTTCTTTCGTCTTTTTTCTTTTTCCCCTTTTTCCCTTTTTTTTCTCTCTTTTCTTTTCCTCTCTGTTTCGTTTTTCCCCTTTTTTTCTCTTTCTCTTTTTTTTTCCTTTCTTTCCTTTTTCCCCCTTCTTTCCTCTTTTTTTTCCACCCTTCCGGTCTTTTTTTCTTTTTTTTTTTTTTTTTCGTTCTTCTCTTTAAACCCCTTTCCCCTTTTCTCTTCTCCTTTTTAACTTTTCAACATTTTTCCAATAAATATTAATTAGAAAATTTTTAAAATTTTTTAATTTTTTAATAAAAATTATTGTAATCAATGTTTTTTGTTAAATAATTTATTATCTAATTTAAATAAATAATAAAAATAATTTATAATTATATTTTATATATATCATTTATTATCAATTAAATTATTAATATTTATTCCCTATTTTAAATATTTTAAATTATAATATTTTTATCCCCTTTATTTTCTTTTTAAATAAACAGAAATTTTAAAAATGTTTAAAAAAAATTATATATAAAATTATATATATATATATTTTATATTATATATATATATATTATAAAACAATATATTTTTTTTTTTTTTTGTTTGGGTTGTTGTGTGTGTGTTTGTGTTTGTGTGTGTGTGGGTGTGTGTGTGGTGTGTGTGTGTGTGTGTGTGTGTGTGTTGTGTGTGTTGTGTTTTTTGTGTTGTTGTGGGGTGTGTGTGTGTGTGTGTGTGTGTTCGTGGGTTTGTGTGGAATACATAAATGAAGATCTATTTCGTAACTTCTGTTCGAATTATCCAATTTTTAAACGAAAAAAGATAGAACTCGCGATGAAAATTTTCGAAAAAAAAAAACGACGATCTTTAAATTTTCCCTTTTTGTTCCCATTTAATTTTTTATCAAATTTCGTGTATTTCTGTTTTTCTCGGGTTTCCGATTTATAAAGGGTTAGTCACTTTTTTTTCGAAATTTTTAAAATTTAGTTTCGTTCTCTTCATCAAACAGAAGGATTTATGGGGTTTTTTTTTAAAATCGAAAAGTGACACAAATCAAAACAGACCCAGGCGGGAAATGACTTTTTAGCCCCCCCCCCCCTCTCTCTCTCTCTCTCTTTCTTTTTCTCTCTCTCTCTCTCTCTCTCTACCTCTTTCTCTCTCTCCTCTTCTCTTCTCTTCTCCCCTCTCTTCTCTTTTCTCTCTCTTCTCTTATCCTCTCTTCTCTCTCCTCTTTTTTCTCTCTCTCTCTCTCTCTCCCTTTCTCTCTCTCTCTCTCTCTCTCTTTAACCCTTTCTCTCTTCTTTCCTCTCCCCCTCTCTCTCTCTCTCTCTCCTTTCTCTCCTCTTCTCTTTCCCCTCTCTCTTTCCTCTCTCCTCCTCTCTCTCTTCCTCTCTCTCTCTCTCTAAACGTTTTTCTTATTTCTATTTCCTAAAGTAAATATGAAATCTAAAATTCATGGCTAAAAATTTTCTTTTCGTTATTCTTGCAAATCAAGGTAAAGGGAAATTGTAAATCAGGAAATGTTTTGTTAGTCTCAAAATGAATTTCCACTTACTCTGGGAATCGTGATAGAAAGTAAAATAAATCAGAGAAATAATGTTAGTCAAATTATATCCATTTATTCATATATTCATTTATTCATCTGATGTATCCTTTTATTAATCCATTTATTCCTAGGCTTTCTGAGAACTGATATTAATCCTATAAGCCTGCAACTTTTCATACGGCCTTCACTCTCTGCTGCAATTTAATGGGAATCAGTAAGTTTTTCATAGAAAGTGGCTTTAAATCGATATATATATATATATATATATATATTATATATATATATATATATATATATACATATATATATTTATTTATTTATTTTTGTATATGGCTGTGTGTATGTGTGTGTGTGTGTGTGTGGGGTTTTGGGTGTGTGTGTTTTATGTGTGTGTGTGTGTGGGGTGTGTGTGTGGGGTGTGGGAGAAACGACTCTTCCACTCAGCTCTTTAGATTGTCATGGCAACCGCAGATTGCGACTCATGCTGTGTGCCCCTTTTTGCGCCTCATGACCTTTCCTGGCAGCAGAGAGGCTGAGCTAATATTTGCAATTGTACTTAAATGCGTCTATGAAGAAGAAATTACGTTAGTTGGATACATTTTTTTCCGCAGTCGCGTTTGGATGATAGCAACTAATAACTTTTTTTTTCACTCAGTATGGTCACTTTATTTAGAAAATTTTATTATTCTTTGGATTTTTCTTATATTATACCGTAGGTGTGGAGTTATAGCGTAGATTTTTCATCCCATCCCAAGTTTGATGATTATTTAACAATTCAAAATTTTCCTTAACGCTCTGGGGATCAAAATTTACTTTCATTTTTTTCTTTTACTCTGAATTTACTTTTTTTTTTCTTTTTCTTTTTTTTTTGCTTTTTCAATTTCCTTTCATTCATCATATCTACTGTCATTTTTTTCTTTTTTCAGAATTTCCTTTCATTTTCTCTTTTTCCTGACCTTTCTTTTACTCGTAGCCTCTAGAAAACAGCAAAGTTAAATTATATAAAATTAATTCTTTATTCTTTGTATCAAATTCTTTGACTTTCTTATTCCCCTTTTTACTTTGACCTCCTTTGGCATTTCTCTCAAAAACTCAAGGTCCTTAATCTATTCAGTGCTTTTCAATTTTTTTTCTTGTTGCAGGCGATTATGTTTTTGCAATTTGTGCAATACTTTTTCCTTTGTTTAGAGCTTTTTCGCTGTATTCATTAACGTTACTGAATAAGTATTTGTGTTTATGTATATCCCTGTGCATTTATGTCTATATCTATTCGTTTATTTATTAGTATTCTATTATTTTTGTGTCTATATCTATCTATTCTGTAGCTACTTATCTCCTCTCTCTCTGCTCTCTCGTTCTATCTATCTATCTATCTATCTATCTGTCTCTCTTTTCTCTCTCTTCTTCTCTTTCGCTCTCCCTTTTCCTCCCCCTTCCTTTCTTGTTTTCTCTCTGTCTCTGATAATATGTCGGACAATCTAAGAAAACTGATTCATACTTCAAAAAAGTATACCTATGTTATCTTTGTATCTATGTATATCTATTTATGAAACCCAAATTTATCCCCCCCCACACTCTTTCTCTTTTTTCTTTCTCTTTCTCTCCCCTTTTCTTTTTCTCTTTTCTTCTCTCTCCTCTCTCCTCCTCTTTTTCCCCTCTTCTCTCTCTCTCTCTCTCTCTCTCTCTCTCTCTCTCTCTCTATCCATCTCCCTCTTTTTCTCTCATTCTCTTCCCCCCCCTCCCCCACCCCGCGCATCTTCCTTTCATCCTTTACATCTCTCTCTGTCCCGTATATCAATTAAAGCAATTAATAATTCAAGAAAAAAACGACATCGGAATAATTACAATTTGGAAACCCGGGGAACAGAATACACTTTGAAGGAATTCATGTGACGAAGACATAGCATAGGGACTTAAACCCAGAATCCGCCTTTAAGGAAGGTCATAGATAAACCGACAATTCCAGCGCGCGGCCACTGCTGTAGATGTCAACTTCAACTAGGGAGAATATTGAGGAAAGTTTAAGACTAAATCGTGATGAACAGGGTGCAAAAAAAGAAGAGGAAAAAATAACTATTTCATAAATAGGAGTGCCCATGAAAGGAACAATTTTCGAGGAAAAGCAGACGGGTCCTCCTGAAATATATATATATATATATATTATATATATATATTACTATATATATATATATATAATATATATAATTATGTGTTGTGTTTCGTGTGGTGTGTGTGTGTGTGTGGTGTGTGTGTGTGTGTGTGTGTGTGTGTATGTATATATATATATATATATTATATATATATATTATATATATATATATATATTATATCTTTTATAATTTTATATATATATATACTCACATACACACCCACAAACACAAACACACACACACACACACACACACACAAAACACCAATAATAATATATAATATAATATTATTATATAATCATATATATATATATATATATACATTATGTATTATATGTTTTATATGTATATGTTATTACTATATATATATTATATATATTTTATTTGTATATATAAATATATATATATATGTATATATATTTATATATGCATATATGTGTGTGTTTGTGTGTGTGTGTGTGTGCGTGTTTGTGTATGTATTTCGCAGCAAGTTCCGCCAGAGTACTTTTAAAAGTGGGGTCGTCCAGGATGGGCTTCCAATTAAAACTTAAAAGGGGGCCCCAGTTATCTAAATACGACAACGTGTACTAATTTCACGCAAATTGTACACACGCACGCACGCGCACAACACACAACACACACACACACACACCACAACACCACCACACAAAAACAAACACACCACACACACACACACCCACACACACACACACAACCGCACACACACACCACACTAAAGCTCAAAGGCCCGCCATCTCTGAGCACCGTCTCGCCAGGGCACTCAAAGGCGCTACAGGAAATTTTTCTTAAGCCCCCGATACTGAAAAAAGGGTTTAGCATCGTATGTCATAAACCCTGATTTATTTTCTATGCGAACCTTTTCTAAACGATTTGTATTATTGTACTGGAATTGATCACAGATACCCCGTCCCTAAAAAAAAAGTATATACATGTAATATATTAATAGTTGCTATATATATTTTATATATACTACATATATATTATATATATATATATATATATATATATTTTATTAAAATATATAATATATATATATATATATATATATATATATATATATATATATATACATATATATATAAAATGTATATTATATATAGAGACAGATAGATAGATAGATGATAGACAATAGATAGATAGATAGATATTTATATAAATCTATAATATATATATATATATTTTATTTTATATTATCATATTATTATATATATATATATATATATTATATTGAATAAAATATACATATATTAATTTTTCTTCTTTTTAACGGTAGGTTCATGTCTGAGCCGCCGTGGTCACAGCATGATACTTAATTGTAGTTTTCATGTTTTGATGCTCTTGGAGTGAGTACGTGGTAGGGTCCCCAGTTCCTTTCCACGGAGAGTGCCGGTAGTACCTTTTAGGTAATCTTTCTCTCTATTTTATCCGGGCTTAGGACCAGCACTTGACTTGGGCCGGCTTGACCACCCAGGTAGGCAATCAAGGTGAAGTTCCTTGCCCATTGGAACAACGCGGCGGTCGGCGACTCGAACCCTCGAACCCAGACCGCCGCCGCGACAGTCCGGAGTCCGACGCTCCAACCATTCGGCCACCGCGGCCCCGACGACCATGGGCTTCCATGACCTCTTTCTTAGCAACCCAGAGCGGCGGCTCGCCATTGCCTTCCGCCCGGTGTTTTTTTTTTTTGTTTTTTTTTTTTTTTTTGTTTTTTTTTTTTTTTTTTTATCGAGTCACCATCTCTATTTACCCGGCACTGACTTGAGCTGGCTTGGCCACCCAGTGGCTAGGCAGGCAATCGAGGTGAAGCTCCCTGCCCAAGGGAAACAACGCGGCGGTCGGCGACTCGAACCCCCGAACTCAGACCGCCGCCGTGACAGTCCGGAGTCCGACGCTCTAACCATTCGGCCTCCGCAGTCCCATATATTATATACATACACATATATATCATATATATACATGCATATATTTTTTTCTTCTTTTTTTCAACAGCCATTCATTCTACTGCAGGAATTCGGCCTCTCTCAATTCATTATTTGAGAGGATATTTGTCAGTCTCACCCTTGCCTGGTTGGATGCCCTTCCTAATCAACGGCGGCGACTTCCCCTACGACACCTGCGGTTG